>NW_007126213.1:0-2067 GCF_000164805.1 Carlito syrichta
TCGAGGGCCTTTGCGTACGAGCGTGAAACCTCCGTGTTTCACGGAGAGAAAAAGGCAAGGCATAGTGCCGCAATGAGTGACACAAGTGCTCCACAGTCACGAGCAGGAGAGCATTATGTGTGGATGGGGAGAATTCTAAGTTGTTTTTCCCTATGGCGTTTAAACCTAATAAGGACTACCAAGGCTGTGCCGTTTTCATTGCCGAGTAAGCACGGAGAGCCTCTGTTACACTGGGGGTGAAGCTGGGTCTTCCTGGGGACACGCTATTGAAGCCTGCGCTGCACTGCACTTCATTGGCAGTCTGTATACACTGGCTTTGTGCGTGCTCTCCTCCCTGATTCTCAGAGCTCTCCTGTATATGCACTATACTAGGCGGGGAGCATTTGGTGACCAGAGTGCAACTTCAGCTGCTGCACTGACTGGATCCAGATCTCCACAGCCATGGGTAGCCAAGCATGCTTCATTCAGCGGAGAATGCTGAAAAGTTTTCTCTTTTGACACGGGCGTCTCACACGGAATACAATGGCTCTGCGGGTTCATTTGCCAACGAGGCCCGAGAGCCATTGTTTGCTTTCCGGAAAACAACAGTCTTCCATGCGAGACATTCCTCCAAACGGCACGTCACTGAATGGGGGGGCAACAAGTATTACAGTGGCTTGGTCTTTGGCGTGACGCCTGATTCTCCCTGTCTTTCAGCGTGTATTATCCTACATTGAATGCAAAGGCCTAGCAGAGCTGTATGCAACGTTTCCTGTATACAAAGTGCACAACTCCATGGTGCCACACTGAGCGACATGACCGGTTCGCTGTCATCTTTGGGAAAGCATGATTTGTTCACCTACTGAATTCTAAAGTGTTTTTGATTTGACCTGTCCGTCTCCTATCCAAAGCCATTGCTCTTCCGTTGGCATTTACGAGGAAGAGCTGACAGGCTTGGCTTGCTGGCTGTGAGTGTGCATCAGCTTGGGAAATGCTGTGTCAAATGTTGACTGCATTGTGATGTATTTTCCAGTAGTTTGATTCTTGTGTGCTGTACGGTGTAATACACGATTCTCAAGGTACGGCTGGAATGAGCATAGCCGAGCATGTTATGTCGATACTTCACATGTAGGAATGAGCATGTCAATGGTGTCAGACTGAGTGAAATGAGTGCTACACACTCACTTGTAGAAAAGCAGTGCTTGCCTTCTGTTTGAGCCCTGAAACGTTTTACCCCTTGGCGTTTCTCTAGGCTAGGAAATGCAGTCACTCTCGCGTTGGCCTTGCGGAATAAGCGTAGACGGCCTCTGTGAGGCTTGTTGTGCATGTGCATCTTCCCGGGGAAGGAGCTTTTCAAAATGTGCAGCGCTCTTTAGGGGCTATCTATGTTATTCTCACTTGGTGCATGCTGCAACACATGAGTCTGAGTCTCGCGGTTTTCTTCTCATTTGGACTTCGGCTGTGCAGAGCGCCTCTGTTTGAACTAAGAGTTCTCTCATGGGACACGCTTTGCCCATGTGCAGCTCTACGCTGCCACCCAGGGGGCGATGGGAACCCCACAGTGGAGCAAGAAGGCATTACTTGGTGAATTCCCTGGGTGCATTCTGAAATGTTTCTCCCTTTCAAATTTTTGTGTGGGAGGATACACAATTGCTCTGCCAAACGCATTGACGGAAAAGAGCTGACTGCCTTGGTGGTGCTTGTTTTGAATGTCCGTCTCCCTTGGAAAGACCTGTGTGAGAAGTGTGCTGCACTGTGAGGTTCTGGCACTGAGTGTGCGTGCTGTCATTCCTCCTTCCCACTTGTTCCCTTTCGTGTATCTTACGCTCTACAGGGTGACTGCTTTGGCGTGCGGCTTGTCAACCTCTCCCATGCGGGAATGCTCATCTCCCCTGTGCCACAATGAGGGATCTGAGACATTCACAGTTACTTGTGGGAAGGCATTATGTGTGACCCGGGGGAATTCTGAATTGCTCTTTCTTGACACCTTCTCCTGTCAGGAAAGCAATGAGACTGTGGATTGCTGGTGGGAGTGGCCTTTCTCAGGCCTGGGGTGCACGGGCACCTTCCTGGCTTAAGTCTGTGCCC
>NW_007126214.1:0-742 GCF_000164805.1 Carlito syrichta
GTGCTTAATGTGTATTTTTGCCTACATATGAATACTTAACACCAGTCCATATGCAAATGGCATCAGGGCTACCTAGAGTCAAAGCCAGTCAAAGCCAACATTCTCTGCAATAACATTCTGGGAGAGCAATCAGTCAAAACCTCACGTTTTTCAATCTTGGAAATCCTTACAAAGTGCTGTTGTTAATTATAGCAGCTAATACTTATATGAGGCTAAAAAGCATTTTGTAATAAAAATAGGCTAGGCCCATTCCTACATACCTGACTTATGCTAAGACATTCAATTTCACAATAGCTCAGTTAGGTAGACATTATTTATAGATGAGAAAAATGAGACACGGATATATTAATTCTCTTATACCAGGCTATTCCCAGCTAAGCAGAACTTGGATTCAAACCCACATCCTTCTAGTCCAAACATTTTACCATTACAATATACTATATTGTATCAAATGATGCAAACTTCCTTGGAGGATAACTTAGTAGGACTATTAAAGTACAAAAGGCAAGCAGTCCAATTTATTGAATCTAGTCTTCATTTAGGTAATTTTCTTACAAAACAATCTACAGTTCATCCTGCATGTTCAATGAAGCAATATATGAAATTACAACAATAATAAAAAAGAGACACTAAAAGGCAGTTGGTTAAATAAATGAAGATACATATATACCATAATAATAATAATAATAATATAATAATATACTATATACCATAAAATAATACCATAAAATCATTACAAAAA
>NW_007126215.1:0-719 GCF_000164805.1 Carlito syrichta
CTCCCAATTTTATTTCAAATGTATCCTGATGTTATGAGGCAAAAACATGCTTTTTGTTTGTTTGTGCTTGACTCCTATGACTTTATCACAGGAATATAACAACAATTATGTACATAGTCATTAATCAATTTACATTCCAGATTATTCCTATATCAAGAGTAGATAGATACATTGAGATAATTTTAAGCATGCAATGAAGCAAAAGTGGTTCCTAAATAGAATAGCTTGGGAAATTATTATAGGGAACCAAATAAATTGTAGCTCAATAAAGATTTCATTAGTGTACAAATCACCATACACTACATATCCCTCCCATTCAAGTCAACTACATTTCCTCTTACAAAATGCTTTAGCCAGATCACTGTTGTTGCTCATCCTGGTAAAATAGAAGTTTTTTTGTTTAATTGTAAAATGTAATTATTGTTTTCATTAGAATATTGTAAATAATTTGAGAGACAAATTTACAATCCCAGGATTGTTAACTATAGAAGTGGTTTTTAAAAAAATGTATACAATAGTAATGTGTCATTTAAAATTGTTTTTAAACGTATACATAATTAGCCGGGCTCAGTGGCTCAGTCTGTAATCCCATGCTTTGGGAGGCTGAGGTGAGTGGACTGCCTGAGCCCGTGGGTTCGAGACCCGCCTGAGCAACTTGACGAGACCTCATCTCTACATAAATCAAAAATCAGCCGGGCATGGTAGCGTGTGCCTGTAAT
>NW_007126216.1:0-661 GCF_000164805.1 Carlito syrichta
GACCCCTCTTCAAACTTGAGGAGGTGGACCAAACCGGTTTTTCTGTAATTTACTTTCTAAACAAACTTTTTCTCAGAGACCCTTGTGAAATTCTTTGCATCTTTCCCAGGACACAGCCACCGTGACCTAACAGTAATTACGCCTCCGTGCAACTGAAGAAACAACACACTGAATATATAACTTCACAACATTAGCATACTCTGGTTGAGGGTGTATTTTGTCCCTGTCTGTGGGACTTGTCCATAAAGCATAATGCTTTCTGATGATGACCCTATTTGGGTTCTTTAAAGGGATGAAAGTGTCAGATAGTTATGAGGCACCGCACTCCCCCGACCTTACCTCCTGGGTCTCGGAGGAGCCCTACGCGAGTGGGTGTTCAGGATGAGTGTCTGTGGAGGGGTTGAGGTGGTAAACAGCCCATCTGAGGAGAGTCCCCGGGGTGTGCGAGGGCTACTGCAGATTGCCGCTACTGCCTGGAGCCTCAGTGGGAGCTCACATGAGTCCTTGTCTTGGGGGATACTGTCACAGCCTCTCCAACCTGCTAGAATACATGAGAGCTTTCTGTTCTGGAAGAGTTAGATGGGTGGTGTATTCAACTCTCTGTCAACAGGGTTTCTTTTGCCTTGTTTGAAAATTAATTTTAAAATTTGTAATTGACACA
>NW_007126217.1:0-443 GCF_000164805.1 Carlito syrichta
ACCTACCAGGGAAAACCAATTAGAATAGCAGCAGATTTATCCACAGAAACCCTTCAGGCCAGGAGAGCCTGAAGCCCTATCTTCAAAGTTCTAAAAGAGAAACAATTTCAACCAAGAATAACCTACCCAGCCAAACTAAGCTTCATTAATGAGGGAGAACTGAAATCTTTTCCAGATATCCAATCCCTAAGAACCTACGCCGCCACCAGACCACCTCTACAAGAAACACTTAAGAAAGTACTGAACACAGAAGAAAAAGAAAAAAGAACAACAGCATTCTTCACAGAGTACAGGCAAAAGATTAAAAACACACATGATCCAGCTCCAAACCCAAAGAAAGACGACAAATAACAGGAGAACTCTGTAAGATCTTATGACAGGGATCAACTCTTGCTTTCAATTATTAATCTAAATGTGACCGGACTAAATGCACCCACTGAAAA
>NW_007126218.1:0-638 GCF_000164805.1 Carlito syrichta
GGGGTCATGGACCACCACTCTCCCCCAATCCTCACTCCTTAGCAGAGGTGGAGTCACCTTGGGTCAAGTGGGCTCTCAAAGTTGTCCTTTTCCTCATCCTCAGTGAGATCTCAGTGACTTATATCGGGAAAATATCATTGATGAGTGCAGACATGCACACCCTATCCTCACCACACCCTGGGAAGGGGGTATGAGTATCATCGCCCCCATATTTCAGGTGCATAAACAGGATGGAGGATGTTGGTTGAACTTGCTGAAGGTTGTGTGGCCACCCGGGACCCCTGCCTGACCACTGCCCACCCCATGGTACAGAGGAGTCATGGGGTGACATGGCAGTGGCTTCCCTACCCCAGATCCTCTCTCAGGGGCTGGACTTGGGCCATCCTCCTGCCTCAGCCTCCCAAGCATCTGGGACTACAGGTGTGCACCACTACACCCAGCTAATTTCTTGATTTATTTATTTATTTTTTGAGTTGGAGTCTCACTGTTGCCTAGATTGGCGTGCAGTGGGCGCTCCCAGCCACCGCAGCCTCGACCTGCCGGGCTCCGGTGATCCTCCTGCCTTAGCCTTCCAAGTAGCTGGAACTACAGGCGTGCGCTACCGCGCCCAGCTTATTTTTGACTTATTGTAGAGATGA
>NW_007126219.1:0-605 GCF_000164805.1 Carlito syrichta
GCAGAAAAAACAGAAATGAAAATCTGAAAGAATGTAAGCCCTTACAGATCAATAAGTGTACTAAATGTAAATGGTCAAAATATAGAGTTAAAAAGACAGAGGCTGGGCTAAATGGCTCAGTCTGTAATCCCAGCACTTTGAGAGGCCAAAGCAAGAGGATTGCCTGACCCCCAGGGTTCAAGTCAGCCTAGGCAACTTGGTGAGACCTTGTCCCTACAATACATTTTAAAAAAAATTAACTGGGCATGGTAACCTGCATCTGTAGTTCTGGCTATTTGGGATGCTGAGGCAGAAGGATCACCTGAGCCCAGCAGGTTGACACTGGGGTGTCCATGAGTATGCCACTGCACTCCAGACTGGGCAATGAAGTGAGACTCCAACTCAAAAACAAAATAAAATAAAATAAAAAGACTGAGACGCAGTATATTTAAAAGACACAATTATATAAGATCTACAAATATTCACCAATATTCAAATATGACAGATGGGATGAAAATAAGACAGAATGAGACACTTATTAAAGCATAAATCAAAGAGAAGTAGAAATATCTATATTATTAGATTAAGTAATCTTCAATGCAAAGAAAACCACCCAAAGAAAAATT
>NW_007126220.1:0-397 GCF_000164805.1 Carlito syrichta
CTACTTGGAGGCTGAGGCGGAAGGATCACCAGAGCCCACCAGGTCGAGGCTGCGGTGGCCAGAAGCGGCCACTGCACTCCAGTCTGGGCGACAGAGTGAGACTCCAACTCAAAAAAAAACAAACAGAAACAAAACAAAAAAAATGAATTTAAAGTGTCTTGAGCACCCCCTGGCTGGATCAGCAAAAAGTCCAGGATTGCTGTTTGTGGGCAGTGTTTCCGATCCCTCAATACTCTGACACTCTGGGTCATTCAAGTGTGGCCAGAGCTCCTAAAATCCAAGAGAAGTGGGCCTGTTTGAGTTTCACTCTCAAGGTGAAGTTAAGAGTCTCTCTTTTTTTTTTTTTTTTTTTTTTTTTTTTTGGGAGTCAGAGTCTCACTCTGTCACCCAAGCTGGA
>NW_007126221.1:0-625 GCF_000164805.1 Carlito syrichta
CATGGTGGTGTGCACCTGTAGTCCCAGCTACTCAAGAGGCTGAGGCAGAAGGATCCTATACTTAGGAGGCTGAGACTACAGTGAGCCATGATTATGCCACTGCACTCCAGCCTGGGGAACAGAGTGAGACCCCGACTAAAAAAAATAATTGTTTTAATTTATTTTTGTTGTTTTGTTTTATAGAGACAGGATCTTATTATGGGGCCCAGGCTAGAGTGCAGTGGTCACTCACAGGCCCAATCATTGCACCCTATGTCCCTGAACTCCTGGTCTCAAATATTACTCCTGTTTCAGCCTCTCAAGTAGCTGGGACAACAGGTACCTGGCTCAGAGTATAACTTTCTGTGTCACACAAAATATGAAGGACATATATAGGCAGTCGAGTACTGAGGAGGTCCATCTTTTTGTGAAAAAGTCACAAGTGTAGTATGGGTCATGGCTGAGAATAATCACACCCCAGGAGAAGATGCTGAGTCTGCAGTTTGACTGTCCACAGTCCTCAGACCCCCAGTTGAGTTTTCCCCTAGCCACAGTTTCTTGTCCTTCTTGTCTCTGCATTTTAACTGCCTGTGTCTGTTGGCAACTGCTGGATACTACAGAGGATATGAACAAAGAGTGAGCCCTA
>NW_007126222.1:0-555 GCF_000164805.1 Carlito syrichta
TCTCAAAACATTTGGTCTCAGGCAACCTTCTTGCTTCGGCCTTCCAAAGTTGTGGGATTACAGGTGTGAGCCACCATGCCCGGCCTCAACCACTTTTATTTCTTGTACTTGCTTATTGGTACTATAGGGATGGCTGGGATGGGGAAAGTTCTCTCTTGGATTTCAGGCCCCAGACCTCACAGTCCAGATCAGAAAGGGAAGCAGCTCCTGTCAGGCACAGACCCCGGCATTGTACACCCCTGTGAACCCATTTCACACATGGACAAACCTGTGTTCTGTAACTGTACTGACAGAGAGGTGTGCTTGTGACTTCTGTTATGTTCTCATGTGCCAGGCATGGTGTCACAGTCTCTGTGCATTTTCCCTGTTCTTGTGGCAGCCCTGAGACAAGAAGCATTTGTGAGCAATTGTTGAAACTTGACATACCTGCACAGAGGGCAATGCCACATATGACCCCTCAGGTACAGGGACAGTCGGGACACCAGCTCCCCCGGAAGCCCCTCCAATTCCCTCCCAGCACAAGGTGGGCTTGTGATTTATCCCAGTTCACTGCTA
>NW_007126223.1:0-557 GCF_000164805.1 Carlito syrichta
CACAGACTTATCCAAACCCCTTTTTGAAGTTGACGGTTTACAACCCTGCTTGCAGACTCTGCTGCCCAGCTGTTCCTGGAGACCATTTGTTCTTTAAAAGATCTGATTTTTCTGAACACCAGCTTGTAAATTCCAAAGAGAATGTGTAATCACTCAACACGACTCCCTCACTTACCTAAACAAGGGTATAATACCCCTCTTCTTCCATTCTGCGGGGCTCAACCTGGAAGGTGTAATAAAGTGCCACTTCCTATAATAGTCTCAGTGTCATGATCTCTCTGTCTTCCCACTACATTACAAGCTATGTCCTTGCACAAAAATTCACATGGGCTTTCCTGTGTCCAGCTAATTCTTTTTTTAAAATTTGAGTTAGAGTCTCACTCTGTCACCCAGACTGGAGTGCAGTGGTTGCTCTCAGCCACTGCAGCCTCAACCTGCATGGCTCTGGCGATCCTTCTGCCTCAGTCTTCCAAGTAGCTGGAACTGCAGGCGTGCGCTACCACGCCTGGCTAATTTTTTGGTTTATTGTAGAGATGAGATCTCACCTAGTTGCCCAG
>NW_007126224.1:0-323 GCF_000164805.1 Carlito syrichta
CGTTAGAGGTGGAGTGGGGAGGCACACAGCACAGTAACCCAGAAATCCGAGTAAATGCAAAGAATTGTGACATACAGAAAGCTTAAGAAAGAAGGGTTTATTTAAAAGTAAGTTAAAGAGAGAAAGAGAAGGAAGAAAGAAGATTCACTTCCCCAAGGTGTGGGAGGGGGTCAAAGCCAGGAAGCATGGCAACAGCCATAGCTCAAAGAGCACATGACCACACCAGAGCCTAGTAAGGTAATGACCGCTGGTTGCTTGTGGTTGAGTATTTTTAGTCAAACCCCTAGATGGGGACGATCATTATGGTGATTGAGTGGTGGTCT
>NW_007126225.1:0-704 GCF_000164805.1 Carlito syrichta
TCCTCCTTCATTACAAAACTGTAGGCTCAGTCTTTGTGTTGTAACCTAAATGCTTTGATGCAAAGAAGACTTTCAAATGAATTATCTTCATTGGTATTAATAGAATAAAGGCGAATTACTTTTACTTGAATGTATTATTCTCCTTGTTCAGGTTGGTCATCCCAGCTTTCCATTTAACATTATATTCATCATAAAATTCAATCAAATACTTAACAGTTCCACACTGAGGAACATGATTACATATCCCACTGTATCTGACCAGAAGATCCACTGTCTGGTCCTGGAAAGGATATGTGTTAATTTGCTGTGCTTCAGACTGGAAGTTTGCGTGTCATGAAACCAGCTGAGGATACTAGTGTCAGAACTCTGACAATCACGTATCTCAGTGATTTTTCAAATGTGTATGTAGTCAAAAAATCCTTTGTTCAAACATCACCTTATCTGGAAATGAAATGTGTAAAGTGAGGAAATGGCAGCAGCTCTGATTAAGGGACAAGAGATATGGTTGCCAGATGTGACTTCTGAGCTTCCAAGGAACATCCGAGAGCTTAACCATATGCCTCCACCCACAGAAGGACCTGGTGCCAGGAGACAGAGACATTCCTCTGCATGTGAAAGGTAGAGCAGGCCAAGGTCAATGGTTGGAGTCTTAGTCCAGACTTGTTCTTTACTTGCTCCATAGCATGAGCTTCAGCAGAAATGCA
>NW_007126226.1:0-668 GCF_000164805.1 Carlito syrichta
CCATTCCAATTTTAGCAAGGAGTAACAACAGATTTGCTCATCTCCCCACCTGACAATCCTCCTGTGTCTCCCCAGAAGGCAAGAATGACTCAAACCAGACAATCACACCTTAAAACAGACAAAGGTGAAATGCAAGCCAGGCTTGGGAAAGCTCCCAGCGCACATCTGAGCAGGCACACTGCTGGGATAGCTGCCAGGATGATTGGGGAGTGGCTGCTACCCCACAACAGGACCTCTTTAACCAGGGGCAGGGCCTGCCACCTTATGACCTGATTTCACTTTTCAGTGGCACAGAACACACCCTGCCACATTGCAAATCTGAGAAGCCATGGAGGCCCCATGAGGCCAAGGAAGAGGCCAATCCCTTTGATGAAAGACTGGGCCACGGCCACTGGAGTCAACACTGGGTTGCAGGTTGGTGAGGACAGCTGGGCAGGGTGAGAATCCCAGTGACAGGACCTGAACAGGAACTTACCTCAGGCTTAATTGAGGAATGTTTTGGTAAAGCTACAGTGGACACCTGTCACCTTGTGTGTTCAAAATCCATTTCCCAAACTTTGGGGCAGCATCTCAAGCTAGTCGAGGAGAACCTCCCTTCTCCATTTGTATTCTCTGGGGGGCTGGTTCTAGGCTGATCAACACCAAGCCCTTGACCCCACCAAACCCCA
>NW_007126227.1:0-360 GCF_000164805.1 Carlito syrichta
GCCAACAACATACAGTTAAACACTGTATATTCTCACTAAGTGTAGAAGCTGAAAAAGTTGATCTCATAGAAGTAAAAAGTAGAACAGAGGTCACTAGGGACTGGGAAGGGTGGTAGAAGGAAGGACTAAGAAGAGATTTGTTAAAGAATACAAAATGAGGAGTCGCGATCCTAATTTCAGACAAAATACCATTTAAGCTATCAAAAATTAAAAAAGATACAGAGGGCCACTACATAATGATAAAAGGTTCACTCCATCAACAAGAAATATCTATCCTAAACATATATGCACCCAACATAGGCGCACCAACATTCTAAAAGCAACTTCTAGGAAAACTAAAGAAAGACATTGATTCTAACA
>NW_007126228.1:0-741 GCF_000164805.1 Carlito syrichta
AGACAGGGAGGAGGGAGGGAGGGAGGAAGAAAGAAAGGGAGAAAGAGAGAAAGAAAAAGAAAGGAAGGAAGGAGGAAGGGAGGGAGGGACAGAAAACAGTAGAGTTGAATTAATTGTAAAGATGTATTACAAACTTTAGAGCAACCACTAAAAAAGTTTAAAAACATAAATAATATGTTAAAAAAATGAAAGGAAATACAATATAAAATGGTCAGCCAAAACCAGGAAAAGCAAAGACAAACTGGAAGACAAAAAATAGTAACAAAGAATAAGAACAACAAATAGAAAATGATAACAAATACATTAGATATTAATCCAATAATATCATTCATCAAATTAAATATCAATCATCTAAGTGTACCATTTAAAACAGTGAGTCAAAAAACAAGACCCACCTTTATGTTGTCTACAAGGAATATGCTTTAAATATAAATACACATATAGATTAAAAATAAATGAATGGAGAAAGTATACAATTCTAGCACTAACCAAAATAAAGTGGGAGTGAGTAGCTATATTAATTTCAGTCAGAGCAGACTTCAGAGAAATGAATGTTATCAGAAATGAAGACGAGTATTACATAATGATAAAAAGGTTACTACTGTAAGAAGACATACTCCTCAACGTGTATGTGCCAAACAACAAAGCATCAAAATACATAAGATTAAAACTGATTGAATTTTAAGGAGAAATTCACAAATCCAATATCATAGTTGGAGATTGTAACCTGCTTCATCAGAA
>NW_007126229.1:0-519 GCF_000164805.1 Carlito syrichta
CAGAGTGAGACTCCAACTCAAAAAAGCAAACAAACAAACAAAAAAACAGTGCTCAAAGTTTCCACCTTAAGGTAGAGCAAAGTATACTTATAGTAAGTAGAAAGAAACAAATAATAAGTATGGAATAAGAATATAAATAATAAGATAGAAAAGCGATGACAAGAGAAATTAGCAACATCAAACAAAATTGGTTTTTAAGAAAGATGAACAAAATTGGTAATCCTCTAGCCAGACTGATTTAGAAAAGGAGAGAGAAAGCACACATCTCCAGTGTTAAGAATGAAAATGGGAATATCTTCATGGACCTAACAAACACCAAAATGACTTTAGGCAATGGATATTCCTTGGCTGCAGCTCTTCAACAGTGAAGGGAGGGAAATCAGCAGGGCTTGGAAGGGAGGGGAAGGGAAGGAAGCTCTCAAAAAACCTACAGTGTGCTTATTGCTCTGATGGAAACTGTGTACATTATTTTTTTTAATCTTCATACTCTCTTAAAGAAGTGCCTGTTATGCTCATTTT
>NW_007126230.1:0-685 GCF_000164805.1 Carlito syrichta
CAAAACTTCAATTTCTCAACCTACTCATATTTGACAAAGCCTCCACCACCAACGACTAGGGAGATGAGAACCTATTCAGTAAGTAGTGCTGGGAAAGCTGGCTGACAACATGCAGAAGACTAAAACAAGACCCCTACCTATCCCCATACACAAAAATAAACTCTAAATGGATCAGAGACATAAATGTCAAACCTCAAACTATATGAACTTAGAAAATGCAGGAGACACCCTTATGGAACTGACAACCTATTCCTGATCAAAGCCCGAAGTGCCCAGGCCATAAGAGATAAGATAGACAAGTGGGACCTCGTTAAACTGACAAGCTTCTGCAAAGTCAAAGAAACCAACAAGAGAGTAAGGAGACAGCACACAAACTGGGAAAAAATATTTGCCAACCTTATGTCTGGCAAAGGCCTAGCATCTAGGATCTACAAGGAACTCAAATGTGCTGAAAGAAACAGACTCATTTCAAAGCGGGTAAAAGATATGAATAGACAGTTCACAAAAGATGTATGAGTAGTCAACAGATAAATGAAAGAATGCCTAGCCTCACTAGTTATAAAGAAATGCAACTTAAAACTAAATTGAAATACCACCTAACAACAGTCAGGATGACCATATCTCAAAAAATAACAGTTGCTGGAGAAGATGTGGTAAAAGGGAACACTTATACACTGTTGGTGGG
>NW_007126231.1:0-494 GCF_000164805.1 Carlito syrichta
CCAAAGGTTAACTCCAAATGGATCAGAGACCCAAATGTAAAACCTCAAACCATAAAAACCTTAGAAAAAGAAGGAAATACTCTCATGGAAATCGGAACTGGCATCCAATTCCTGTACAAAACCCGAAACCCACAGGCCATAAGAGAAAAGATAGACAAGTGGGACCTTATTAAACTGACAAGCTTCTGCAAAGCCAAAGAAACCATCAAGAGAGCAGGGAGACAGCCTACAGACTGGGAAAAAGTATTTGCCAACTCTAGGTCTGACAAAGGCTTAACATCCTGGATCTACAAGGAACTGAAATGTACTGAAAAGAAGAAAACAAACAACCCCATTATAAAATGGGCAAAAGATATGAACAGACACTTCACAAAAGAAGACATCCGAGCAGCCAACAAACACATGAAGAATGCTCAACCTCACTAATCATCAGGGAGATGCAAATCAAAACCTCACTGAGATACCACCTAACTCTAGTCAGAATGGCAATTATC
>NW_007126232.1:0-502 GCF_000164805.1 Carlito syrichta
AACCAAATATCTCTGTTTTCTTTCTCTCTTATTTATGTCACAGTATTAAGTTATACGATATAAGAAGAATAAACAAAGAACTGTCTTTGTTTATTGGTGCTGCTATATCAAGGCACCTGAGACTGGGTAATTTATAAGGAACAGAAAATTAGATTTCATTTTTGGAGGCTGAGAAATCCAAGACCAGGGCATCAGTAGGATTTTCTTGCTGTCTCTTCACATAGTGGAAGAGCAGAAAGGCAAAAGTGACCAGCTCGTCCCTGCAGCCCTTTTACAAGGCATTAATCCCTTTATTAGGTTGGAGCTCGCATGACTTAATCAGCTCCTAAAAGATCCTACCTCTTACTACTGTTGCTTTGGGGTCTGAGTTCCACCATGAATTTTGGAGGAGACACGAATATTCAGACCACAGCAAGGACTTTACTTTCTCTTCTGGGAAAAGAATTAGTGCATTTTCAGTTGAATGACTGATAGTTGTATCATGTTAGGAGATATTCTCACC
>NW_007126233.1:0-339 GCF_000164805.1 Carlito syrichta
TCATACCTTGGCATCTTCCTAACCAGAGACGTGAAAGACCTTTACAAGGAAAACTACAAAACACTGCTCAAAGAAATCAAAGTTGACACAAACAAGTGGAAAAATATCACATGCTCATGGATCGGAAGAATCAACAATGTGAAGATGTCCATCTTACCTAAGGCAATCTACAAATTCAATGCAATACCCATCAAATTACCAGCAACTTTCTTCTCAGACCTAGAAAAAACAATACAGGAATTCATATGGAAACACAAACGTTCAAGAATAGCCAGAACAATCCTCAGAAAAAAAAACAAAGCAGGTGGTATCACATTACCGGACTTCAAACTTTACTAT
>NW_007126234.1:0-465 GCF_000164805.1 Carlito syrichta
TTCGTTCCTTGTAGATCCAGGATGTTAAGCCTTTGTCAGACCTAGAGTTGGCAAAGACTTTTTCCCAGTCTGTAGGCTGTCTTCCTGCTCTCTTGATGGTTTCTTTGGCTTTGCAGAAGCTTGTCAGTTTAATAAGGTCCCATTTGTCTATCTTCTCTCTTAAGTCCTGTGGGTTTCGGGTTTTGTACAGGAATTGGATGCCAGTTCCAATTTCCATGAGAGTATTTCCTTCCTTTTCTAAGGTTCTTATGGTTTGAGGTTTTACATTTAGGTCTCTGATCCATTTGGAGTTAACCTTTGTGCATGGGGATAGATAAGGGTCCTGTTTCAATCTTCTGCATGTGGTCAACCAGTTTTCCCAGCACCATTGACTGAATAGGTTCTCTTCTCCCCACTGGTAGGTGGTGGGGGCTTTGTCTAAGATGAGTTGGTTGAGAAATTGAGGTTTTGCTTCTGAAATCACTA
>NW_007126235.1:0-791 GCF_000164805.1 Carlito syrichta
ATCGACCACATAATTGGACACAAATCAAGTATAAAAATATTTAAAAGGACTGAAATTCTGCCATGCACCTTTTCTGACCACAGTGGAATAAAAATAAGCATTGACACCAACAAAGTCCCCCCAAAACCCACAAAGACATGGACACTAAACAGCATGATGCTAAATAACTCCTGGGTTAATGATGACATCAAAACAGAGATCAAAAGATACCTGGAAACAAATGAAAATAAAGAAACATCTTACCAAAATCTCTGGGATGCCTTAAAAGCTGTAATAAGAGGGGAATTTATATCCCTACAAACACACATGAGGAAAATGGAAGGAACAGAAATTGACAACCTAACAAGCCACCTAAAGAAGCTGGAAAAGCAAGACCACAAAAACCCTAATTTCAGCAGAAGAATCCAGATCACCAAAATAAAAGCCCAAATCCAGGACATAGAAGACAAAAAAAAAAAAAGAAAAGAAAAAGAAATGCTGTGTAAATGTCAGGGGGTTCAATTTGTGTTTGCTATTCTTCCCAGGGGGAGAGTAAGCTGAACTCAGCAATAATCCAAGACCTGCCTCCTAGAGAACAACGTTTGGGGAACCCAGTCCTTAAGTGAGGCCTGGTTAACTATTTCTTGCTACTTCTGCAATGACTTGTGTTCAATATCAATCGCCATACAACTAAATCCCTCAATCTGTGCAGAAAGGCAGCACTGTGCTGACCATCGCTACCCACACTCTGCTCTAACACAGGTGCCCGGACTAGGACCAAGGAATATGACCCAAAGGCAAGCAGCCCGTGG
>NW_007126236.1:0-827 GCF_000164805.1 Carlito syrichta
ACCAAGAATTTCCCACTCAACCAAGCTCAACTTCATCAGCAATGGAGAATTAAAATCCTTCTCAGACATCCAATCCCTAAGAGATTATGCAGGTTTCAGACAAGCTCTACAGGAGACACAAAAAAAGATATTAAGCCCAGAAGAAAGAAAACAAAAGAATGACCACACACCTCTCACGAAACCACAGAATCAACAAAGAAAACCTTTTGACTGCAAACTTGAAAATACACACATATATCAACCCAAACGTTAAAAGAAAACAGAGAAAAAAAACTTTGTAAGAATCTCATGAGAGGGATAGACACTCACATTTCAATAATCAGCCTGAACATGAAAGGGCTAAATCCACCACTGAAAAGACATAGAATGGCAAACTGGATTTAAAAGAAAAATGACCCAGTAATTTGCTACATTCAGAAGCACATCTCATCACAAGGGATATACACAGATTCAAAGTTAAAGGATGGGAAACCAATTTTCAGGGTAAATGGATCACAAAAGAAGGCAAGATCACAATCTTAATATCAGACAAAACAACTTTTGAGCTATTGAAAAGTAAAGTAAAAAAGACACAGAAGGTAAAAAAGTAAAAGGTCAAAAAGTGAAGAAAAAAGATACATAATGTTATCATGTTCGATCTATCAACAAAAAATATCCATCCTAAACATATATGCAACCAACAAAAGAGCACTAGCATGTATAAAGCAACTACTAAGTAAACTACAAAAGATATTAACTGTAACACTGGGGACGTGAATACCCCATTAACAACCCTAGATAGATCATCGAGGCAAAAAATCAACAGAGATCTAGAACCTCACTTGACA
>NW_007126237.1:0-795 GCF_000164805.1 Carlito syrichta
ACAGCAGAAGAAGAACAATCACACCAATAGCAATGAAATTATAGATCAGATTCCAAATAGAATGAGAAGCCACAAATTGAGAAAGAGAAGAAGTAAATCTAGAAGCCAGTTGAGAAAATGAAAGTGTAGACAGGTGTGCCTGAGAGATAGCAGTGATTTGACCATGTAACTGTTGAATATTTAAAGAAGAATTAGAGGACTGCCAAACTCCCATAAGGTGTTTCTGAACATCAGCCCAACTGACATTCTGACCATCATATGGCAAGAGTGTAACACAGATCCATTTAAATTGTGCGTGGCAGGCTACAGACATCTGAACTTTAATATGTTGAATTTGATTTCCTATATATACTAATGCTGATTCTAAAGCATTTAACCTATCAATAATACCTCTATCTATCTGTTCTTGAGTAAATAAAGCTAAGCTAACATTTTGAGATAAATCATTCACATGATTAGCTGTGTGTACTTCCTGAACTAAAGCAGTAGCAGAAGCTGCAACAGATCCTATAATAGCTATTAATGCAGAAATTCCTAATATTAAAGCAGCTACGAATCTGCGTGGTCTCTTTAACATAGCTGTGGCCTGTTCTATTAAATAATAACCTGGAGAAGAATACCAAGGTTCGGGAAGATGAACAGGAACAAAAACATAAGCAGGATGTTTGAGAATAAAAACTTGATAAGGATTACCTAAAATACAATTAGCCAAAGTACAATTTGTGCAGGTAATATTAAAATGACCATACTCAACTTTATAGAATAATTAGAATGTGCATAAGCTATCAATAAAAC
>NW_007126238.1:0-757 GCF_000164805.1 Carlito syrichta
TTTTATTATTATTTTAATATGCTTTCTATATTAAAAAAATTAAGGTTATATGATTGTAAAAGTAGAGATAAAATTAAGGAACATATTCCTCGTTATTAGTGAATACAGAAAAGGCCAAAATCAATTGCTAATTTTAACTATAAGCTAAAATGTATTGTTGAATTCAATTTGCTAGCATCTTGCTAAATATTGTTATGCCTGTGTTCATAAGTGATATTGGTCTGTAGTTGTCTTTTTTTTTTCCTTTCTGTGTCTTTGTCTTGTTTTGCTATCAGAGTAATTCTGGCCTCATATAGTGAAATTGAAATTATTCCCTACACTTCCATCTTTTTAAAGCGTTTGAATAAAACTAATATTAGTACTTTAACTGCTTGGCAGAATTCAGTTGTGAAGTCATCAGGTCCTAAGCTTTTCTATCTTTTTTTTTTTTTGAGTTGGAGTTTCACTCTTTTGCAGGTTAGTATACAGCTGTGCTGGCAATCCTTCTGCTTTAGATCCTCCTGTTTAATTTTGCATAAAATTATTTGTTGAATAAATGAATGAGTGAACGATCAGTAAAGGGTCTTTTTTGTTGACTTTAAAAATCCAACATGTAGTTAGAAGTTATTGTTTGTCTTTTGAATCTGACAAGTAGTTATAGCATTCTTCTGAATATAAAAAAGAGAAATAGTATAAGTGAAGAATAATTAAGATTTCCCCAAAATTTACCTGTCAGTTTTTTTTTTTTGCTGTTGTTTGTTTGTTTGTTTGTTTTACA
>NW_007126239.1:0-798 GCF_000164805.1 Carlito syrichta
ATTCCCCAAGTCTGTGTGGCGATTTTTCCACTATCTGCCTTCATGTTGTTACTAATTCTCAAATCTAAGAGATGGACTGAGTTATTTTTAAATGGGTAGACTGAAAAGGCACCAAAAGCATTCTCACAGTCCAACACGTTCATCCCCAGAGCACTCTTATTTGGCCGGCCAGGAGAAACTCTGGCTCTGCAAAAGTCAAGCCGAAAGCAAATTTCATCCCTTTCCTTGTACCAAAAAGAACAACAGCAAAAATGGTTTTACAAGAAGTCCAAGACTCTTTAACATGAATTTAAACTTCTTTCTGAAAGCTAAGGATATTCCTTCTCAAAGCTTTGTGTTTTCAAGGATAACAGGAGAGGTAAGGAGAGCAAGGGAGCAGGAGCAGGAGCAGGAGCAGTAGAGAGCCAGGATATATTCATTCTATTTTTAAAACACTCGCCCACAGTTTGAAGTAAAGGAACACTCTGATTCTGTACTCCAACCTCTATCACCTTCTGCTGAACACAAGAACCAGAACCTGCACACATACACGGCACCGCTTCTGGATTTGGGGACTGCCGGGCGCCAATACTCCAAGGACAGGCGAGCTCACCAGCCACTCCTCCGGAGACCCTGGTGGCCCTGCCTGGCGGGAGCCACGTGCGGGGAGTGGAGCGTTACAGCCCGCCTGTCCCCGCCATCCGCCTGTCCCCACCCCGGCAGGGCCCGCTCCCTGCCCGCTCTGGGCACCCAGAGGTGAGCGCCTCTCCCCCTATGGGAGCCAGAGACATTGGGCGAAGGACTTTCCGGCAGGAGCGG
>NW_007126240.1:0-805 GCF_000164805.1 Carlito syrichta
GAGTGCATATGTGTTGAAAATATAATTCACACAAATGTATAGTACCTGTTGGTATAATGCATAGGAAAAGTATAAAAACATACATGAGTAGGAGGAATACTTAAGGTACTTATTATTATTATTATTATTTTTGAGTAAGAGTCTCACTCTGTTGCACAGGTTGGAGTACAGTAGCATGTTAGTGGCCACTGCAGCCTTGACCTACTAGGCTCAGGCAAGCCTTCCACCTCAGCCTTCTAAGTAGTTGGAACCAGAGGGATTTACCACCTTGCTCAGCTATTTTTTTTTAAATTTATTGTAGAGATGAAGTCTCGCTGAGTTGCCCAGTTTGGTCTCCAACCCCTGGGCTCAGACAATCCTCTAGTCTTGACCTTCAAAAGTGCTGGGATTACAGGCTTGAGCCACCATGCCTGGCCAAGGGACTTATTTTTTCCTTAAAATATCATAACTGGCTGCCCTTTACTTTCCTGTATTTCAAGCCTCTCATAATTTAAACATTAAGATAAAAGTTGACTTATTCAAACCTATTTGATATTCCTGCCTTCATTTTTATTATGTTTTTATTCTCTTAAATCAAATAGTCAGACTTTAATACTTATTGTAATGCTAGCTTAATTATCCAGGTATAAAACCCAAGCTGGGAAAAAATAGCACATTTTCTATGTGCCTGGCACTGGACTAAGCAGTTTTTGTTTATATAATCATTTAGTCCACGTACAAGGTTGTGAGTGTCCCCTACTTTTCAATGAAGAAACTAGACTCAGTGATTGGTTGAGGCACGAGGGATGCGCTGGTGACTTGCTGA
>NW_007126241.1:0-509 GCF_000164805.1 Carlito syrichta
GGAGAGTCTTGTTAAAAGATGAAAATAAATTTTTCTCCTTGAAATCCAGTAGACTTCTTTTATATCAAAAAGATAATCATAGAATGCATTTTTAATTTTTTTCTAAAAATGATATTTTTATCATTTTTTTCTAACACCCCATGGAAGTCGCTCAACAGGTTCAGAAGGTACTGTTCTATCACCAAACTCTCCAAAAAATTACACTGTGGAACATAATTGTGTTTATTCTATAGCAGTTCCCAATTGCTTGGTAAGTAAGAGGCATATTCTCAGGTATTATTCATTCCAGAGATGCTTTATTTTTTACCACATGCTATTTGATATATTTTTATTTAAAAAAAGGACGTTTTGTTCAATTCTTTTTAGTTGGTAGCTTTGTAGTAATAAAATTTTGAGGCCAGCCAGGCTTGGTGGCTCAGCCTGTAATCCCATGCCTTTGGGAGGCTGAGGTGAGTGGATTGCCTGAACCCACAGGCTCGAGACCCGCCTGGGCAGGTGAGACCTCATCA
>NW_007126242.1:0-496 GCF_000164805.1 Carlito syrichta
CACATTTGTCAAAAGTAATTATCTGAGTTTGGTTGAAGGGCCTTGCTCTGGTATGTTTTTGAATTCTAGCAAAGAGTTTTAGATAATTGACCCTATTGCCCAGCGAAGAATTGACAAAATTTCTTTTTTAATTTCAATACAATTATCAGTAGCTGGAGTGGCCAGGCCTCTTTACTTCATCTTGTAATTTCATATTGGGGTATGTTCTCATGTCTCCCCTTCTCTGTGATCCTGTTAATCGCTAAATTTCTCTTTCTGTGAATGAATGAGCAGGTAATAGTGATTCTCCAATGAACTGCCTCTGGGAGAGGACACTTAGGTGTGGAGAATGTGTGAGAAGTTAAGAAGTAAGGGTTAAATGCGAGATTGATGTTACACTGAGGTTTTCTGGAGTGGAATACATTACTTACTGCTTGCTCAGTCATTAATTCAGAATTGAGTAGAGGTGTGCAAGTCTTCTGAAAAGCATTATTTCAGATTCCTTGGAGTGGCAATC
>NW_007126243.1:0-755 GCF_000164805.1 Carlito syrichta
CAGAAATCAAAACAGAGGTTTATAGATACCTGGAAACTAATGTAAATGAAGAAACGTCTTACAAAAACCTCTGGAATGCCATGAATGCAGTATTAAGAGGGGAATTCATATCACAACAATCACACATAAAGAGAAGGGAAAGATCCCAAGTTAACACCAACAAGTCACCTAAGGAAGCTGGAAAAGCAAGACCACCAAAACTCTAACTTCAGCAGAAGAATCCAGATCACCAAAGTAAAAGCGCAAATCTAGGACATAGAAGACATAATACAAAAAAACCAATGAATCAAAAAGCTGGTTCTTTGAAAGGAAAAACAAGATTGATGGTCCCCTAGCTATACTGATCAAGAAAAAGAGTGGAAAAGCCCAAACAAACACAATCAGAAACACAAAAGTTGAAGTCACATTTGATCCTGAAGAAATACAAAAGATTATCTGAGACTACTATATACACGTGTATGGAAACAAACTTGAAAACCTAAAGAAAATGGAGAACTTTCTGATATCACAAAACCTCCCCAGGTTGAAACAAGAAGAAATCGAGACCCTAAATAGACGCATAATCATCCAGAAAATTGACTATATCATAAGAAAACTACCTACAAATAAAAACCCTGACCAGATGGCTTTTCAGCAGAATTCTACAAAACATACAAGGAGGACTTGATAACAATCCTATTGAAAGTATTCCAGTGATTGAGAAAGATGGACTCTCCCCAAATCATTTTGCAAAGCTAACTTCACATTGATACCCA
>NW_007126244.1:0-798 GCF_000164805.1 Carlito syrichta
CTCGGCTCCAGTGATCCTTCCGCCTCAACCTTCCAAGTAACTGGAACTACAGGCGGGCACTACTGTGCCCGGCTAGTTTTTGATTTATTGTAGAGATGAGGTCTCGCCAAGTTGCCCAGGAGGGGTCTCGAAGCCGCGGGCTCAGGCAATGCATTCACCTCAGCCTCCCAAAGCATGGGATTACAGGCTGAGTCACCGAGCCCGGCTTAGCCCCTTCTAGTCTTTGACTTGTGGAACAGAAACATACACATCCAGCCCACTTTCAACACTGTGCCACCTAAGGGGTTTGACTGAGAAATATTCATGAAGTTCATGGTCCAGAGGCACAGGCTCACTAAAAGACTGAGCACTCCTCGGACTACTGAATGCTTTCGCTCTCCACCACTCCTCACCATCTTATTACCAACTTCTTTTACCTAGCACATCGTGTACAGCTATCAAAAAAATTACAAGCATACTAAAAGGCAAAAAGAAACCCTCCAAAACCTGAAGAGACAGAGCAAGCATTAGAACCAGATTTAGCTATGGCAGAGGTGCTGTAATACCCAGACTGAAAATTTAAAACAATTATGTCAAAGCAAGATATACAAAAACATTGAGATAGTTCTGAAAGATGTAACACACATGTATGAGAAATCTAAAAAGGAGAGCAAAGAGGGTAAAGAACAGAATAAATGTTTTTAAAATAATGACAGCGATTTCCTCAATTACGTCAGACACAAAACCACAGATCCAGGAGGCTCAAAGACACCAAACAGCATAAATGCCAAAACAAAGCAAAACTACTATACCCAGTCC
>NW_007126245.1:0-771 GCF_000164805.1 Carlito syrichta
TCTAGTTAGTTAGCTGGTTAAGTCAGCTAGCAAGCTAGGCAGGTAACTATAAGTCAGCTTGTTAGCTAGGTAGCTACCTGGTTAGCTAACTATTTAAGTCGTCTGGCTAGGTAGGTACCTAGTTAGTTAAGTAACTATTTAAGTCAGCTGAGTACCTAGGTACCTAGCTAGTTAGGTCAACTAGTTAAGTCAGCTGGCTAGCTAGCTGGCTAGCTAGGTAGCGAGATAGTTAAGTCGGTTGGCTAGCCAGCTGGCTAGCTGGTTAATTCAGCTAGTTAAGAGTGCTGGCTGGACAACCGGCAAGGTAGGTCGCTAGCTAGCTAAATCAGCTAGATAGCTACCGGGCTAGCTAGTGACATCAGTGAGTTAAGTCAGCTGGCTAGCCAACTGGCTAGCTGGTTAAGTCACCTAGTTTAGTCAGCTGTCTAGCCAGCTGCCTAGGTAGGTAGCTAGCTAGATAGTTCAGCTTGTTATCCAGCAGGCTAGTTGTTCAAATCACCTAGTTAAGTCAGCTGGTAGCCTGCTGGCTAGATAGGTACCTATCTAGTTAAGTGAGATGACTAGCCAGCTTGCTAGCTTAAGTCAGCTAGGTAAGTTAGCTGGCTAGCCAGCTGACTAGAAAGGTAGCCAGCAAGTTAAGTCACCTGGCTATCCAGCTGAGTAGCTGGGTAAGTCAGCTAGTTAAGTCAGCCGCAAGCAGCTGGCTAGCTATTTAAGGCAACTCATTAAATCAGTTGGATTATTCAGCTGGTTAGCTAGTTAAAAAGCTGG
>NW_007126246.1:0-711 GCF_000164805.1 Carlito syrichta
AACCCTATCTCCACACACACACACACACTCACACACACAGACACACACACACACACACACACACACACACACACACACACACGCCAGGCACGGTAGCGCACGCCTGTAGTTCTCCCGCCCAGGGAACCCGGCGAGACCTCATCTCTACAATAAATCAAAAATAGCCGGGCGTGGTAGCACGTGCCCGTAGTTCCAGCTACTCGGAAGGCCGAGGCAAAAGGATCGCCAGAGCACGGCAGGTCAAGGCTGGGGTGGCCAGGAGTGTACCACTGCCCTCCAGCCCGGGTGACAGAGTGAGACTCCAACTCATTAAAAAAAAAAAAAGAAGAAGAATCATCTCTAGGTGGGACCAGGCCCGGTGTCTCACACCGAGAGACCCAAGAGATTCAAAAAAGCGATACTCGCCGTAAAAGAAGCGTTCACCGTATCTCATCCCCGCCTCACGTTCGCAATATTGAAATCTCACCTCAGACCCCGTAGGACTAGGCACATCCCGTCGCCCGTAGCGACCGCGATCGTGAAGTCACACAACGTCTTCAGCAGCGCGTGTACCCGGAACTCCCGTTAAGCTCCGTCCGCCCCATCGCCGCGCCGACCTCCGCTTCCGCAACGGGACGTAAACGGTAAGCGATAAGTCCCTTCCGGACGTTCCCGCGCTCAGATCGCAGTCAACTCTGAGGCGCCAGCCACTCTCCCGGCGGGCTCTACGTC
>NW_007126247.1:0-779 GCF_000164805.1 Carlito syrichta
ATTCAGCTCTGCTAGGCCTTTGCATTCAATGTAGGATAATACACGCTGAAAAACAGGGAGAATCAGGCGTCACGCCAAAGACCAAGCCACTATAATACTTGTTGCCCCCCCATTCAGTGACGTGCCGTTTGGAGGAATGTCTCCCATGGAAGACTGTTGTTTTCCGGAAAGCAAACAATGGCTCTCGGGCCTCGTTGGCAAATGAACCCGCAGAGCCATTGTATTCCGTGTGAGACGCCCGTGTCAAAAGAGAAAACTTTTCAGCATTCTCCGCTGAATGAAGCATGCTTGGCTACCCATGGCTGTGGTGATCTGGATCCAGTCAGTGCAGCAGCTGAAGTTGCACTCTGGTCACCAAATGCTCCCCGCCTAGTATAGTGCATATGCAGGATACCTCTGAGAATCAGGGAGGAGAGCACGCACAAAGCCAGTGTATACAGACTGCCAATGAAGTGCAGTGCAGCGCAGGCTTCAATAGCGTGTCCCCAGGAAGACCCAGCTTCACCCCCAGTGTAACAGAGGCTCTCCGTGCTTACTCGGCAATGAAAACGGCACAGCCTTGGTAGTCCTTATTAGGTTTAAACGCCATAGGGAAAAACAACTTAGAATTCTCCCCATCCACACATAATGCTCTCCTGCTCGTGACTGTGGAGCACTTGTGTCACTCATTGCGGCACTATGCCTTGCAGATTTCTCTCCGTGAAACACGGAGGTTTCACGCTCGTACGCAAAGGTCCTCTATGGAAAGGAACACAAATCAAGGGGAAAGAGTGAGAATG
>NW_007126248.1:0-734 GCF_000164805.1 Carlito syrichta
CTAGTTGAGTCCCTAGTTAAGTCAGCTGCTCAGCCAGTTGGCTAGCAAGGTAGCTTGCTACTTAAATAAACTGGTTAGACAGCTGGCTAGTTAGTTAAGTCACCTAGTTAAGTCGGCTGGCTAGCCATCTAGCTAGCTATATAGCAAGCTTGTTAATTCAGCTGAATACCAAGCAGGTCAGCTATTTAAGTCAGCTAGTTTAATCAGCAAACTAGCCAGCTGGCTAGCTAGATAGTGAGACAGTTAAGTCATTTGGCTAGCCAGCTGGCTAGCTAATTAAGTCAGCTCATTAAGTCAGCTGGCTAGCCAGCTAGCTAGCAAGATTAAGAGCTAGTTAAGTCAGATGGCTAGCCAGCTGGCTAATTAGATAATTCAGCTAGTTCATTCATCTGGCTAGCCAGCTGGCTAGCTGGTTAAGTCAACTAATTAAGTCAGCTGGCTATTCAGCTGGCTAGTTATGTAGCAAGCTAGTAAAGTCAGCTGCCTATCCAGCTGGCTAGCTAGTTAAGTCAGCTACTTAATTCGGCTAGCTTCCCAGCTTGCTAGCTAGGTAGCTAGCTAGTTAAATCAGCTGGCTAGACTGCTGGCTAGATGGTTAAGTCAGCTAGTTAATTCAGCTGGCCAGCCAGCTGGCTATCTAGTTGAGTCAGCTAGTTAAGTCAGCTGGCTAGCCATCTGGATAGCTGGATAAGTCAGCTAGTTAATTCAGCTGGCCAGCCAGCTGGCTTGCTAGG
>NW_007126249.1:0-744 GCF_000164805.1 Carlito syrichta
CCCAGTAGGTCGAGGCTGCGGTGACCGGCAGCGGCCACTACACTCCAATCTGGGTGACAGAGTGAGACTCCAACTCAAAAAATAAATAAATAAAATTTGTGATATGCAACAAAAGCAGTGCTTAGAGGGACATTCATAGCATTGAATACATGTATTAGAAAAAAGAGAGATAAAACAATAATATAAGCTTCCACATCAGGAAACTAGAAAAAAAGAACAAATTAAATCTAAAGGAGAGCTGGGCTCAGTGACTCAGCCTGTAATCCCGTGCCTTGGGAGACTGAGGTGAGTGGATTGCCTGAGCCTGCGACTTCGAGACCTGCCTGGGCAACTTGGTGAGACCTCATCTCTACAATAAATCAAAAATTAGCCAGACGTGGTAGTGCGTGCTTGTAGTTCTGGCTACTTGAAAGGCTGAGGCGGAAGGATCGCCGGAGCCCAGCAGGTTGAGGCATGCCACTGCACTCCAATCTGGGCGACAGAGTGAGACTCCAACTCATAAATAAATAAATAAATAAATAAATAAATAAATAAATAAATAAATAAATAAATAAATAAATAAATCTAAAGCCAGGCTCAGTGGCTCAGACTGTAATCCCGAGCCTTTGGGAGGCTGAGGTGAGTGGATTGCCTGAGCCCGCAGGTTAGAGACCCGCCTGGGCAGCGAGACCTCATCTCTACAATAAATCAAAAAATCACGTGGGCGTGGTAGGCATGCCTGTAATTCCGGCTACTTGGAAGGCT
>NW_007126250.1:0-310 GCF_000164805.1 Carlito syrichta
ATCCCACGTCAGTGCTTTGGCAGCCATTGGGTGATTGGGGCTGGAAGGTGTCAAGCTTGGGGGACCCTCACATATGGGGGACCGGGGTGAAGGACTGAGGGCAGAAGATTTGTGGGGGAATTTCTTTCTTTCTTCCTTCCTTCCTTCCTTCCTTCCTTCCTTCCTTCCTTCCTTCCTTCCTTCCTTCCTTCTTTCCTTCCTTCCTTCCCTTCCTTCTTCCCTTCCTTTCTTCCTTCCTTCCTTCCTTCCTTCCTTCCTTCTTTCCTTCCTTCCTTCCTTCCCTTCCTTCTTTCCTTCCTTTCTTCCTTCT
>NW_007126251.1:0-592 GCF_000164805.1 Carlito syrichta
CACCAATCAATTTTTCTTGCCTAATATGATTATATAGCACTTTGAGAGTGCTTTAGAACCAGTTATCACTGGTTTTCTGTGATACATTTTTCATGTTTCAGGTCTTGGTGATTGTCTGCTTTTCTATGGAAGATGTAGATAGGTTTCTGGGCATCTGCTTACAGTTTTCATAAAATTTTATCTTTGTGAGTCAAATACCTATTTGTTCTTACTACTGTCTCCTTTTCTTGTAGGACTTTTATTATTTATATGAAATAAATTTAATAATTTTTCACAGTTGACTGTTTGTTACCCTCATACAGTTTTATTTTGGTTCTCTTTTCTTTAAGTAGATCATATTGTATCTTCATAATCATGAATATTTTCTACTAAAGTATTTTATTTTGTTATTTATTGATCAAAGCCAAAGAAATTTCATTTCAATTACTTTATTTTCATCACTAACATTTTCATAGGGTTTAAAAATTAATTTTGTGTATATGATCATTTCTTTTGAATTCCTTTATTTTTTATGTACTTCTATAAACACAGCTGTCTTATAATTTTGTAATTGCTTATGATCTCTGAGTCCTTCTATATTCACAGATTTTTG
>NW_007126252.1:0-693 GCF_000164805.1 Carlito syrichta
CTCCTATGACTGATCTGGTGTTTCCTGTTCTTCCTCCAGCATCCCAGAGTTTGATCCTGTTTCCCCACCCACCTCCCTCCTCTCCCTGCCCCCACCCAAGTCACCACGTACTGGGCATAAAACGTCCCCTGGCTACCTCTCAGTCTGCTCGGCTGTGTGCTTCTTGGAGGCCCACTTTGTCCTATTCATATCTGGATCCAGCATGCCCTTGTTTGGAAACAGAAGCCAATATTTTCATTTTTATTTTTTTTTATTTATTTATTTATTTTTGAGTTGGAGTCTCACTCTGTCGCCCAGACTGGAGTGCGGTGGCCGCTCCAGGCCACCGCAGCCTCGACCTGCTGGGCTGCGGCGATCCTTCCGCCTCAGCCTTCCGAGTAGCCGGAACTACAGGCGCACGCTACCACGCTCAGCTAATTTTTTTTTGATTTATTGTAGAGATGAGGTCTCACCATTTGCCCAGGCAGGTCTCGAATCCGAGGGCTCAGGCGATCCACTCACCTCAGCCTCCCAAGGTGCGGGATTACAGGCTGAGCCACCGAGCCCATCTATAGAAGCCAATTTTTATGCCTCGTGTTAAACAATAATGATATGAAAAGCAAAATAATATGTAATATTGATGTTAAAGTGACGCTGATGGTTCCTAGTCTTTAACGAGTATGACTGTCCCAAACCATGTCCCATCTAGAGGTA
>NW_007126253.1:0-777 GCF_000164805.1 Carlito syrichta
TCCGGACCTCAATGAGACTCTGGACCAAATGGACTTAATTGATACCTATAGAACACTCCATCCAAAGACCACAGAATACACATTCTACTCATCACCACATGGAACATATTCTAAGATCGACCACATAATTGGACACAAATCAAGTATAAGCAAATTTAAAAGGACTGAAATTCTACCATGCACCTTCTCGGACCACAGTGGAATAAAAATAAACATTGACACCAACAAAGTCCCCCCAAAACCCACAAAGACATGGACACTAAACAGCATGATGCTAAATAACTCCTGGGTCAATGATGACATCAAAATAGAGATCAAAAGATACCTGGAAACAACTGAAAATAAAGAAACATCTTACCAAAATCTCTGGGATGCCTTAAAAGCTGTAATAAGAGGGGAATTTATATCCCTACAAACACACATGAGTAAAATGGAAGGAATAGAAATTGACAACCTAACAAGCCACCTAAAGAAGCTGGAAAAGCAAGAACACAAAAACCCTAATTTCAGCAGAAGAATCCAGATCACCAAAATAAAAGCCCAAATCCAGGACATAGAAGACAAAAAGATAATACAAAAAATCAATGAAACAAAAATCTGGTTCTTCAAACGGTAAACAAGATTGATGGTCCCCTAGCTAGACTGACCAAGAAAAAACGAGAAAAAAACCAAATAAGTGTAATCAGAAACACAAAAGATGAAGTCACATCTGACCCTGAAAAATACAAAGATCATTAGAGACTACTACGTACACTTGTATGGAAACAAACTTGAAAC
>NW_007126254.1:0-789 GCF_000164805.1 Carlito syrichta
CCTAAGCTTCATCAGTGAGGGAGAATTAAAATCTTTCCCAGATATCCAATCCCTAAGAACTTATGCAGCCACCAAACCATCTCTACATGAAACACTTAAGAAAGTACTAAACACAGAAGAAGAGGAAAAAAGAACAATGTTCTTCACAAGAGTACAGGGAAAAGCATAAAATATACATGAACCAACCCCAAAACCAAAAGAAAGACAAAAAAAAAGAAAAAAGAAAAAACCAAGTGGAAGAACAACAACTCAATAAGAACTCCATGATAGGGACGAACTCTCACATTTCAATAATTAGTCTGAATGTGAATGGACTAAATGCACCACTGAAAAGACATACAATGACAAAATGGATAAAATATCACCAGGCAACAATATACTGCCTTCGAGAGACCCATCTAACTAGAAAAGACATACACAGACTCAAAGTAAGAGGATGGGAAACAAATTTTCAGGTGAATGGAACACAAAAAAAAGGAGGAGTCGCAATCCTAATTTCAGACAAAATACCATTTAAGCTATCAAAAATTTAAAAAGATACAGAGGGCCACTACATAATGATAAAAGGTTCACTCCATCAACAAGAAATATCTATCCTAAATACATATGCACCCGACATAGGTGCGCCAACATTCATAAAGCAACTTCTAGGAAAACTAAAGAAAGACATTGACTCTAACACCATAATAACTGGGGACTTTAATACACCACTCACAACCTTAGACAGATCATCATGACAAAAAATCATCAAGGAGATCTGGAACCTCAATGAGACTCTGGACCAAATGG
>NW_007126255.1:0-727 GCF_000164805.1 Carlito syrichta
CTCCAGTCTGGGTGACAGAGTGAGACTCCAACTAAAAAAAAAAAAAAAGAAAATGCTATCTGATTAAGAGGTGCCTCTGACCACACTAGGAATGCCTCTATGTTGGAGTCTTTTCTTCTGAGACTGTCAGGAATGGGAAGAATTACATGGAAAGCAAATATCAAAAAAATGGTCTTGACATTGAGCTTTGCCATTGGACAGCGGTCTTGACTGTCTCCAGGCAATACCTACACATCATTGGGCCAATATTTCTAGTGGCTGCTAAAGAATTTACCAAGGGTTCTCTCTAGTTATTGACATAAAAGCCTTATTCTTTTCCATTTTAATTGGGAGACATAATGCAGCGTGAGGAATGAAAGTTGGTTGCCTGAAGACAACCGATTTCATGAATCCTTTTAGCAGATATATACTAAGGTGGACTTTGTATAAGTAACACTACAGAAAGAAAATAACAGCTTCATGTTTTCTGCTGGTTGAGACCTGCCTTTTCCCCTAGGAAAGATTGTTTCTGCCTTTTTTAGATTACAAACCAGTTAGTCATAGATGGTTTCTAAACCTGTATTCAATACTGACCCTGTTGCTGGTGTTCCATAATTAAAAATAACATTTCAGCCAGGCTCGGTGGCTCAGCGTGTAATCCCGTGATTTGGGAGGCTGAAGTGAGTGGGTTGCCTGAGCTCACGGGTTCGAGACCCGCCTGGGTGACTTGGCGAGACCTCATATCTAC
>NW_007126256.1:0-636 GCF_000164805.1 Carlito syrichta
TTGCCTTTGTCTGGAACAAGTAATCTAGTAAAAAAAGAAAGTAAGAGCAAAAACGCAATAAAATAAAATAAAATAAAAATGAGAAAGAGTACTTTCGGTTGTCTCCCAGATGATGTAGAGTTTTGGGGAATTGACTAAATTCCTCTTAGGAGATTCATTTTTCAGATCTCAGGGGAAAGGTTCTCTCATTCCTTTCCATAGACCTCAGTGTTTTGGATTCAAAGTTTTATATCAATATAATAGTGCACCGTTCTGTGTTCTCATAGTAACTCCTGGATCCCTTTCGTTTAGAAGTTCATCACAAATAACTGTAATTGTAGTCATTATCCACAAAATATTCTATGAACAACTGGTGGGCTGTAAAATAATTTTGTTTATCTCTGTCCCTGGAACAGCAGCCATTCAAAAATATGTTTTCTGTATAGAAATGCAAATTGTCCAATGCCCAGAGGTTTTCACACACTCTTCAAGTGTGAACAACATCCCAGTCAGCTCCTTACTGGGCACAGAGGGGAGGGCAAGCGTTGACATGGGACTCAAGCAGACCCTGATCATTTGCCATAATACTACAAAAAAGGGATTGGTAGTAGTGGAATACAGTTGGGGTGGTAGTGGGGGTGGAGCACAACATCATAA
>NW_007126257.1:0-788 GCF_000164805.1 Carlito syrichta
TCTTTATTTTTTATTTTTTGAGTTGGAGTCTCACTCTGTCACCCAGACTGGAGTGCAGTGGCCACTCCAGGCCACCGCAGCCTCGACCTGCTGGGCTCTGGCGATCCTTCCGCCTCAGCCTTCCCAGTAGCCGGAATTACAGGCATGCGCTACCACACCCGGCTGATTTTTTGATTTATTGTAGAGATGAGGTCTCCCCTGCCCAGGCGGGTCTCAAACCCGCGGTCTCAGGCAATCCACTCACCTCAGCCTCCCAAAGGTATGGGATTACAGGCTGAGCCACCAAGCCCGGCTAATGTTTCTTTAACTACAGAGAAAATGCCATTTTTGTTTTCTAATTTTTTTTATTTTAAAGATGTGGGGCACAATTCAGGTTTAGATATTAAAGTGTTCAGAAAATATTTTTTTTCTTTTTTGCATTTGCTTCAACTGCTTATTCAATGTTCTGAAAATATGTCATCCAATGTTACAGCTACTCACCATGTGTGACTATTAAACTTAAGTGTACGTATGATGAAATCCAATTTTAAATATAGTGTCAGTTGATCAGGGTACGTTTCCAGGGCCCCAGAAGCTGTGGTGGCTGTGACTTGGGTCTGGGCCATGAGGATGTATGCTGACCAGTGTCACCAAACTTGCTTATTTACCTATTCTTTTCTCCAACACACCCTGTGCCTTTGCCTCGAATTCTCTCTGTTGACTTGAAACCAATCCAATGCAGTGGAAGGGCAGCCAAACTTCCCCACATTATCCTGAATAGCTGGAGGCCAGTGCCCTTCAGAGATTGG
>NW_007126258.1:0-750 GCF_000164805.1 Carlito syrichta
ATTCCTGGCTATGTACTGCAGAAGACAGTGTTGAAACTGAGAGACAAAGATGTAATGAGCACATATCCTTCTTAGCACTTATTTTTGCCTTGTAGTATAACTGTCTGTATATGTTCAACCATCTACTTTAGTGTTTAATGTAATGTAGCTTCCCCCCAGCACATGATATTGCCTTTTTCTTTCTTTCTTGAGTCAGGGTCTCACTCTATCACCCAGTCTGGAGTGCAGGGGCACAATTACGGATCACCGAAGCAACGATCTTCTGGACTGAAGAGATTTTCCTGCCTCAGCCTCCCGCATAGCTGGGACTACAGGTTTGCACCACAACGCCTGGCCAATTTCTCTATATTTTTTATTTTGTAGAGATGAGGTCTCACTGTGCTGCCCAGGCTGGTCTCAAACTCCTGAACTCAAACAATCCTCCCACCTCAGCCTCCCCAAATGCTGGGATTACTGGCATGAGCCACCCTGCCTGGATGTTATTGCCCATTTCTTATAGTGGCAATCCAAGAGACCTCAGTGAATAAATTAATAAAAGGAAAAGGAGAAAGGAAGGAGAGAGGGAAGGACAGAATAGGATGAGAGGAAGGAAGAGGGAAGGAGGCAAGGAATAGCTGGTTACAGCTGTGTGCTTCTGATGACCCTATGACACCCTGAGATGCCCCAGGAGTGCAGAGAGTTGGGACTTCCATGGGGTCTTGGAGGAGAGGGTATGAGAAGGAGACATCATCGATCAGCATGTCTGTCTGC
>NW_007126259.1:0-841 GCF_000164805.1 Carlito syrichta
GTTTCCAGAGGAGGAAGCCCCAATAGTCCAATGGGAAGAAGTCCAATTGCTGTGCCCAGTCCCTTGGAGGTCTTACAGTGGGTGGAAGAAAAACAAACAAACAGATGATTCCCTTCCCTCCACCCCTATGAGGAGAACCGGGCATGCAGCTGCTCTCTGGGAGACCAGAGACTCATGCTCTGAAGAAGCTGAGAGGGAGAAGCTTTGGGAGCAGGAAAACTGGGCCCAGGGCAAGAACAGAAGGATGCACAAGGTCAAAGGCATTGAATCTAATATGTCAGGGCTCCAGACTCAAGCGAAACTGACTGAACTGGAAAGCCACCCTTGTGGAGAGAGAATAGAACATTCTCCTTGGGCAGTAATGCAGGGCCCCCTCAGCGTGGTTGGCTTGCTGCCTGACCGTCCAGGAATGAAGGCCATGGTTCACCACACATGCACACATCCTTATGTCTCCCAGGCAGCTCTTTAAAGGAACAACTTACGGAGGTGGCAGTCCCATGAAATGTACCGGTTTTTTTTTCCTAGCAAAATGTAGAATTGTTTATTTACTCATGTTTTCTTATTGAGTATTTGTTATTTCCAGCTGTTTCCTCCTACTGATAACAACATATTGAACATCTTCTTATGTGGTATGTTAGCCATATTTTAGATTTTTTTCTTAGGGTTGATTACTATAGAAATGAGTAATGAGGTTGAGGGTATTAATGCTTAACATGGATTTTTATACATTTTTGCTGAACTTTTTTTTTTTTGAGTTGGAGTTTCTTTTTTGTTTTTAGTTTTTTCTGAGCCTCCTTTATTAATTATTATTATTATTTTATTATAAAGACATGGGGTACAA
>NW_007126260.1:0-533 GCF_000164805.1 Carlito syrichta
CAGCTGACTAGCTGGTTATGTCAGCTGGCTAAGTCAGCTGTATAGTCACCTGGCTAAATAGGTAGCTACCTAATTAAGTCAGTTGGCTACTGGTTGGCTATCTAAGGCAGATAGGTAACTCAGCTGGTTATCTGGCTGACTAGCTAGGTGACTGGCAAGTTAAGCCGGCTGGTTAGCAGGCTGGTTAGGTAGGTGGCCAGCTAATAAGCTGGCTGGCTGGCCGACTGACCAGCAGGGTGACTGGCTAGTAAAGTTGGCTGGCTATACAAATGTCCAGCCAGCCGGTTGGCTATTTAAGCCTGCTGGCTATCCAGCTGGCCAGGCCACCAGCAGCTTGCCGTCAACCTAGCTGGGTAGCCAACCAGTTATCTAGCTAGTTAAGCCAACTACTAGCCATCTAACCAACCAAGAAGGAAGCTAGTTAAGTCAGTCTGCTAGCCAGCTACCCAACCAACTAGCTAGTCAGCTAGTTAAGTCAGCTAGATAGGCAGATAGCTAGTTAATTCATATATCAAGTCAGCTAACTATTCAGC
>NW_007126261.1:0-470 GCF_000164805.1 Carlito syrichta
AGTCTTTACTTCACTCAGTGTCTTGTGATCATAGGATGACCTTGTGTCATTGTTCCGTGTATCATCATGCACAGCATTTCTCCTTTATGTTGATCATTCTTGTTATGAAAAGAGAATCTGTTGTTTTAAGATGACTATGATAGAAATGCATATGAAGTGGACTCATGGCTGACCCTAAAGCATAGTAGAAGAGACTTGGGAAATTTAGCCAACACACGTGTCTACTCTCATGAAGCACATACATTATCAGAAGGCTGGTGCTACACTGACTTCATAACTGAAATTTCACACCAACCTATCTCTTAGGATTTGAGTTGAGTGGCTCATTGACAAGCCCATGTGGCTTTTCCTGCCTGTGTGCTGTTTGGTACTCTGAGAATTTCCAAAAAATTAGATGAAGCCAAAAAGACAAAGAGACCGATTACCTCTTGATAGAGTGTATTGCCAAGGCTTGCAATCGCCCTCCCCTC
>NW_007126262.1:0-690 GCF_000164805.1 Carlito syrichta
AACTAAGTTGTTTATTTTACACGTTTTTTCAAGTGCACTTTCCTTAGACATGTTCTTATTATATGTTTATATTAAATCCTTTTATTTCGAAAATAGTTTAAATTTCATTCTCTCTTTTGTCCCATCTTCCACTATAAAAGGTTTATTCTTTTCTGAGGTGGAACCTGTCATCTTTTTTATTTACTTTATTATGCTTACTCATCACTAGCTAGACTTAAATCCTTGAAAAGCAATTAAAAAATAAAATAAAATAAAGCATTTCTTGCCAACCTCTGCATCCTCTATGAAAGATAGCAATGTGAATTTTATGTAATGGACTTTTTTTACGCTCTCCTGTGAGATTGAGTATGTGTCCAACCTTGGCTGATGTGTAATAACAGGAATAAGATTAACACAGAAATTATTGTGTCATCTGTTTTGTGGTGAAGTTGTGGTTTTCATTTGTATTCTTTGGAGAAATACAGTGTCTGTGGAGATGACTTGGGTTTGTTTCTGACATGGACAAATTAAGAAAGCTATTTGATTTATAAAATGATACATGGAATTACAGCAGAGAGCATGGGGGTGTGAAGTACAGAGGCTGTGTTTCAACTTCCTGCAATCAGAGCAGCTTGTTGTCATGTTGTTGTTTTATTTTTTTTTTTACATATTGTGCTACCGTGTGATATCTTACTTGAATTTGAAGTTTGA
>NW_007126263.1:0-778 GCF_000164805.1 Carlito syrichta
CAGCTAGAAAAGTCAGCTGGCTAGCTAGATAGCTAGCTAGGTAGCTAGGTAGTTAAGCCAGAAATTTAAGGCAGCTGGCTAGCTAGGTAGCTAGCTGGTTAAGTCAGCTAGTTAAGTCAGCTTGCTAGCTAGTTAAGTCATGGAGTTAAGTCAGTTGGCTAGCCAGGTGCCTAGCTGGGTAGCTAACTAGTTAAATCAGCTGGCTAGCTAGTTAGCTAACTAGTTAAGTCAGCTAACCTAGTTAAGCCAGCAACTTAACTAACTAGTAAACTAGCTGACTTAACTAGTTAACGAACTAGTCAACTAACTAGTCAGCTAGCTAGTCAACTAACCAGCTAACTAACGAGTCAACTAACCAGCTAGCTAACTAGTTAACTAACCAACTCTTTAACTAACTAACTAGTCAACTAACTAGTTAAACTATTTAACCAGCTAACTAACCGGTTGACTAGTTAGCTAGTTCGAGAGTTAACTTGTTAACTAGTTGACCAACTAGCTAGTTAACCAACTAACTAGTTAACTAACCAACTAACAAGTTAGCTAACTAACAAGTTAGCTAACGAGTTAACTAACTAAACACTTAACTAACTAGTTAACTCCGTGGCTTAATTAACTGGCTAACAAACTAGTTAATTAAGTGACTTAATTAACTAGTCGACTAACTAGTTAACTAGCCGACTTAACTAACTAGTTAACTAACAGACTTAACTAACTAGTTAACTAACAGACTTAACTTAACGCGTTAAGTTACTAGTTAACTAACTGACTTAAGTAACTC
>NW_007126264.1:0-565 GCF_000164805.1 Carlito syrichta
CCCTCCCTGAAGCTTTTCTCTGCTCCGGGACTTTCCAATAACGCCTTCAACATGGTCTGGTACAAAACCCTTTCAGAGTGAACAGATCACGTAAATGTGAAATGATGACATGGGTGCAAAATGGGTACAAAATGACATGGGCCCCTGATTTGTTCCTACTTCTTTTTTTTTTGAGTTGGAGTCTCACTCTGTCGCCCAGACTGGAGTGCGGTGGCCGCTCCGGGCCACCGCAGCCTCGCCTGCTGGGCTCCGGTGACCCTTCCGCCTCAGCCTTCCGAGTAGCCGGAATTACAGGCATGCGCTACCGCGCCCGGCTGATTTTTGGATCGATTGTAGAGATGAGGTCTCGCTGCCCAGGTGGATCTCGAACCCACGGGCTCAGGTGATCCACTCACCTCAGCCTCCCAAAGCACGGGATGACAGGCTGAGCCACCGAGCCCGGCTCCTACTTATTTCTACTTGTGAATGAAATGACCTGTTCCTACTTATTTTAAATTATGAACAGGCAGATCTGTTAAAAAACTCTTTATGTGTCAATGAGTTACGTCTAGTTGTAAAGTGTGGA
>NW_007126265.1:0-702 GCF_000164805.1 Carlito syrichta
AATTACTGTCCCGCAAATTCTTAATAAGTATAGACATTAATGACTTTTGATTAGCAAACAATGAGAAGTTATTAAATATGGAGCTAGTCAGTTTATAGGACCGGAACTGCTTTTTAGCAACTTATGTCCTGTATGTCTTGATGTAATTTAGTGAGGTTTATATTTAAGTCCGAATGATTTTAAATTTTAAGGATATGATTTTTTTATCTTGTCCCAAGTATGGCTAAAAAATTTTTCTGTCTTTCTAACATAGCATTAACCTTATATAATGTTTGTAAACCATTTCAGCATATTAACGGGATGACCATTAAATAGGGGAGTTGCTTGAGAATGACGAATTTCTTACAAAAGGCCTTGGTTAAACAATTAGTAAAATGCATTCAGTACAAGATATCTTATAAACATTAGCACGATAAATAATTTTAACAGTTTGATACTCTAAATAAGAAATATATAAGGAGATTGCAAGTATGCTCTAATATGGTATAACTGAGTTTGTCCAACGGATTTAGACAGGCTGCCTGGCTGAAGGGCTGCAAGAGCTCTCCATAGATGAGGCTGAATAATCTGCCGGACGCCGTACTTGATGCACAGTACTGGAGGCACCCATCCATTGGAATGACACCTAGCTGCGGCAAGCGTTAGCCATTAAAAACCCCAAGTCACTAATATATTTCTTATACCAGGCACAGGATAGTCCAC
>NW_007126266.1:0-537 GCF_000164805.1 Carlito syrichta
CTGTTGCCTGATGATATTTTATCCATTTTGCCAATCTATGTCTTTTCAGTGGTGCATTTAGTCCGTTCACATTTAGGCTAATAATTGAAATGCAAGAGTTGATCCCTGTCATAAGGTTCTTACAGAGTTGTTCCTGTTTATTTGTTGTCTTTCTTTGGGTTTTGGAGTTGGTTCATGTGTGTTTTTAATCTTTTGCCTGTACTCTTGTGAAGAATGCTGTTGTTCTTTTTTCTTTTTCTTCTGTGTTCAGTACTTTCTTAAGTGTTTCTTGTAGAGGTGGCCTGGTAGCGGCGTAGGTTCGTAGGGATTGGATGTCTGGAAAGGATTTCAATTCTCCCTCATTTATGAAGCTTAGTTTGGCTGGGTAGGTTATTCTTGGTTGAAATTGTTTCTCTTTTAGAACTTTGAAGATAGGGCTCCAGGCTCTCCTGGCCTGAAGGGTTTCTGTTGATAAATCTGCTGCTATTCTAATTGATTTTCCCTGGTAGGTAGTCTGGCCTTTTTCTCTTGCTGCCTTTAGGATTTTTCCTTTCATAG
>NW_007126267.1:0-845 GCF_000164805.1 Carlito syrichta
CTTTTGGCCTCATGCTTTGTCCCACAGCTGGAGCAGGGTAGGGGATGGGGCGCCTGGAACTCAGCACTCATCAGGTCCCTCTGAAGTTTGTGCTCTCAGGATATTGCCTTTGGGCCATGATCAAGCCCTGAATAGTTGATCCATCAGTCACAGAGATTGGATCTGTTGGTCCTGCACTTGCCTGTCCCCCCTTCAATATGGTGGTGGGTGCCTCTCTTGTCCTCTTCTGTGGAAGCTTACCGCTAGACTGTACACAGCCCTTTCAGGCTCCCTGCTAGGTGCAAAGTGATAAGGCAATACATTGAAATCTTAAAATATTACACTGTTGCAGATTTCAAGTAACCAAATGAGAACAGTTATTCCATTCGTAATGGAAAAATTATCAGAAGTATAGATAAAATTAGTTTCAGATAATATTAAAACACTTCTGCATGTTTCTGGAGTGTAGCTAATGTTTACATTCATAGTCTCTTAGCAAAGAGATATTGCTCTTAATAAATTTTGCATAATTTTACTTTTTCACTTCTTATTAAGGGTATCACTTTATGTTTAAAATAGTCCTATAATTATAAATATATAAAATTGGTTCACCTATTCTCTCTCCCTTGACACCTATTCTTTCTCCCATAAACCATGTTATTTTGGAATAGACTATTCACCAAGTGTGTAATGAGACTTAACCTGCTATAGACTATTTACACTCAAGTATCCAAAAGTAGAGGTAGAATCTAAGAGTCAGTTCACAATATTGGTTAATCTTACTTGGCTCACAATCAGAGATTGGGTACATAAACAATAGCTTTTCTTATGTAGTTCCACCATCAATTTACATTTGCCTAATTGGG
>NW_007126268.1:0-662 GCF_000164805.1 Carlito syrichta
CTGGCTTTTGTTTTCATATCTTCTGGTCCCAGCATGTCCTCTCTTTCTCACCTGTGTGTTTGTTGACACAATGGAAAATCATTTGGGCTCATAGATTGAACTAGAAATGCTTGTGTGTGGCCTTCATGTGCACTAACATTCTGCCTTCAAAGAAAACTCATCAAGGAGTACTCAGGGAGAAGCTGGGAGCCCCTGAGAATGGTCTTCATTCTGAAACTTCCAGTCCATGGAGTGTGACCTGAGGTTGACTCCAGCCTGCCTGGGAGGACCCTAGGAGACAGGGATGCCTTTGGCCTCCATTTGATGCTTTTAAAAAACACTTTTTAGCCAGGTGTGGTGGCACATGCGTGTGGTTCTGACTACTTGGAAGGCTGAGGATGAAGGATCACTGGAGCCCAGAAGGTCAAGGCTTAGGTGACCATGAGCATGCTGCTGCCCCCCAGCCTGGGCCACAGGGTGAGACTGACTCAGAAACATGGCCAGGCTCGGTGGCTCATGTCTGTAATCCCAGCACTTTAGGAGGCAGAGGCGAGAGGACTGTGTGAGTCCAGGGTTTGAGACCAGTCCGGGCAACTTGGCAAGACCTCATCTCTACAATAAATAAAAAAATTAACCAGACGTGGTGGTGCACGCCCATAGTTCCAGCTACATGGAAAGACTGA
>NW_007126269.1:0-716 GCF_000164805.1 Carlito syrichta
CTATCAACTCCTCCTTGAATGTCTTGTACAATTCTTCTGGAAAGCCATCTGGACCAGGGCTTTTTTTTTTGTAGGAAGTTTTCTTATTACGTAGTCGATTTCCTTGATTGCTATTGGTCTATTTAGGGTCTCAATTTCTTCTTGTTCCAACCTAGGTAGGTTGTGTGATGTCAGAAAGTCCTCCATTTCCTTAAGGTTTTCAAGTTTGTTTCCATACAAGAGTACGTAGTAGTCTCTAATGATCTTTTGTATTTCTTCAGGCTCAGAAGTGACTTCATATTTTGTGTTTCTGATTGTGCTTATTTGGTTTTTTTCTCATTTTTTCTTGGTCAGTCTAGCTAGGGGACCATCGATCTTGTTTATCCTTTTGAAGAACCAGCTTTTTGTTTCATTGATTTTTTGTATTATCTTTTTGTCTTCTATGTTCTGGATTTGGGCTTTTATTTTGGTGATCTGGATTCTTCTGCTGAAATTAGGGTTTTTGTGGTCTTGCTTTTCCAGCTTCTTTAGGTGGCTTGTTAGGTTGTGAATTTTTGTTCCTTCCATTTTCTTCATGTGTGTTTGTAGGGATATAAATTCCCCTCTTACTACAGCTTTCAGGGCATCCCAGAGATTTTGGTAAGATGTTTCTTCATTTTCATTTGTTTCCAGGTATCTTTTGATCCCTGTTTTGATTTGGTCATTGACCCCGGAGTTGTTTATCATCCTGCTGTTTA
>NW_007126270.1:0-367 GCF_000164805.1 Carlito syrichta
CGTGTACCTGTAGTCCCAGCTACTTGGGAGGCTGAGGTGGAAGGACCGCCTGAGCCCAGCAGGTCGAGGCTGCGGTGGCCTTGAGCGTGCCACTGCACTCCAGCCTGGGCAACAGAGCAAGACTCCAACTCTAAATAAAGAAATACATTATTTTATTTTATTATTTTTTATCTTTTGAGTTGGAGTCTCACTCCAGCTTGAGGAAGGAAGTGCCGTGACCCGTGGAGAAATGAAGCAGAGCACTAGTTCTTGGAGAAGATAAAAAAAGACCCAATAAACCACTACATACATTAGCTAACAATGAAGAGAGAAGATTCAAATCAGTTCAATCAAAAATGAAAATGGAGATATTACAACTGATATGACA
>NW_007126271.1:0-771 GCF_000164805.1 Carlito syrichta
AGGCACAATAATTCTGTCACACATAGGAGCTATAAGAAAAATCCCCCCAGCATTTGAGTCTTACAAATGCTGTATTCCATTCTCCACCCTACCTAGAGTTTGTTACTTTTTTACATTTGTCTAAATTTTAGATACAATTATAAATAGAACAAGTCATAACATTTTTATGAGTTTTAATTTCCATCTTAGTATTCAATATCCTGTCAGGAATCGAATTGATACACTTCAAAATTTTCCAAGAAAGCCCCATAGTCATTATACACCAAGTTTGGTCATGTTTTTCATTTGTCTTGCTTACTGTTCTTTTTTTTTTTTTTTTTTTGAGTTGGAGTCTCACTCTGTCACCCAGACTGGAGTGCAGTGGCACGCTTCCAGTGCCCCCAGAGTTGATCTGCTGGGCTCCAGCAATCCTTCCGCCTCAGCCTTCCAAGTAGCCGGAACTACAGGCGTGCGCTACCACGCCCGGCTAATTATTTGATTTATTGTAGAGATGAAGTCTCGCCAAGTTGCCCAGGCAGGACTCGAACCCGCAGGCTCAGGCAATCTACTCACCTCAGCCTCCCAAAGAGCAGGATTACAGGCAAAGCCACCGAGCTCAGCTAGTGTTCTATTTTTAAGTAGACCTGATATTTAAAAATAGCTCTGGCAGTAAACCTTTGGTCTCAAAGTGCCTAGCATTCCCCATGAGTGCTTTTATTACTATAGCTTACTTTGTAGTAAGTTGTAATGACAGTTGTCATCAAAGGCTTTCATGAAGTCTTTGTTGATCTT
>NW_007126272.1:0-687 GCF_000164805.1 Carlito syrichta
ATTCGCATCTTCCTAACCAGAGACGTGAAAGACCTTTACAATGAAAATTACAAAATACTGCTCAAAGAAATCAAAGCTGACATGAACAAGTGGAAAAATATCCCATGCTCATGGATCAGAAGAATCAACATTGTGAAGATGTCCATCTTACCTAAGGCAATCTACAAATGCAATACCCATTAAATTACCAACAACATTCTTCTCAGACCTAGAAAAAACAACACAGGAAACACAAACATCCAAGAATAGCCAGAACAATCCTCAGCAAAAAAAACAAAGCAGGTGGTATCACAATACCAGATTTCAAACTTTACTATAAAGCTACAATCATTAAAACAGCTTGGTATTGGTACAGGAACAGGCATATAGATCAATGGAACAGAATTGAGATTCCAGAAGCACAACCTCAATTTCTCAACCAACTCATCTTCGACAAAGCCCCCACCACCTACCAATGGGGAGAGGAGAACCTATTCAGTAAATGGCGCTGGGAAAATTGGCTGACCACATGCAGAAGATTGAAACAGGACCCCTATCTATCCCCATGCACAAAGGTTAACTCCAAATGGATCAGAGACCTAAATGTAAAATCTCAAACCATAAGACCCTTAGAAAAGGAAGGAAATACTCTCATGGAAATCGGAACTGGCATCCAATTCCTGTACAAACCCGAACCCACAGGACTTA
>NW_007126273.1:0-793 GCF_000164805.1 Carlito syrichta
CACAGTACTTGATTGCCACTCTAAGGAACCTGAATAATGCATTTCAGAAGACTTGCACACCCCCAAACAATTCTGGATTAATAGCCGAGCAAACAAGAAGTAATGTACTCCACTCCAGCAAAACCTGTTATAACATCAATCTGACTTTTCCTTAACACTTACTGCTTACTTCTCACACATTCTCCACAACAAAGTTTCCTCTCCCAGAAGCAGTTCATTGGGGAATCTCTATCACATGCTCATTCATCCACAGAAAGAGAAATTTAGTGATTAACAGGATCACAGATAACTTATTCCACTATGAAATGAAGAGATGATGTAAAGGGCCTGGCCACTCCAGCTATCAATAACTCCATTGCAATTAAAAAGGTCTTTTGTCACTTTTTCACTGGGCAATAAGGCCAATTATCTAAAACCCTTTCCTGGGATTTAGACACATACCAGAGCAAGGCCCTTCAGGCAAACTCGAATGATCACTTTTGACAAATGTTCTGCTTGAGCATAATGTAGTTATTCCAATGCTTTTAGAAATGACTACAAAGGCAACCCTAAAACACATTCTGGTTCACCTCCCCTACCCACACACACACCCACACACCCTTGCTGTGTGCAGTCAGGTTTCTTTTGGCCAATTTAAAACAGCAGGAGAACACAGTAAGGGAATGGGATGAAGCTGGTGGGGGCAGCAGCAGAATGGGATCCCTGCCACCACTGTGACAGCTCTGGAGATGTCTGCTTGGCCCCTCTCACAGTACACTTAACATCCATGGGGAAATGGGAGGCTGCAAGTAAA
>NW_007126274.1:0-658 GCF_000164805.1 Carlito syrichta
AACTCTAGTTCCCTCCAGGTTGCTGCGAAGTTCCAGAAATTGTTCTTTTTTATAGCTGTGTGGTATTCCATCATGTATATGTACCACATTTTTTTAATCCAGTCCTCATGATCTTGTTATTGTGAACAATGCTGCAATAAATATGTGTGCAGGTATCTTTTTTATAGAGGGATTTGAGTTCTTCTGGGTATATTCCCAATAGAGGGATTGTGGAGTCATATGGAAGGTCAATTTTTAGAACTTTTAGGAAACACCACACTGATTTCCACAGAAGCTATACTAGTATACACTCCCACCAACAGTGAAGAAGTGTTCCCTTTTTGCCACATCCTCCCCAGCATCTGTTATTTTTTGAGATATTGATGATGACCATTCTGACTGCAGTTAGGTGGTATCTCAGTGTAGTTTTAATTTGCATTTCTTTGATGACTAGTGAGGCTGAACATATTTTCATGTATCTGTTGGCCGCTTTTGTGTATTCTTTTGAGAACTGTCTATTCATATATTTTGCCCACTTAGTAATGGGACTGTTTGCTTTCTTCTTTTCAGCATGTTTGTGTTCTTTGTAGATCCTAGATGTTAGGCCTTTGTCGGACATACAGTTGGCAAATATATTTTCCCAGTCTGTGGCTGTCTCCCTTCTCTCTTGATCATTTCT
>NW_007126275.1:0-740 GCF_000164805.1 Carlito syrichta
AGCCCAGGAAGATGTTCATTGTGCTCCAGACCCGGGTAATTGTAAGACATTACATTTGTGTTGTTTCAAGCCACTGAGCTTGTGGCAATTTAGGCCCTAAACATGTGTGAGAAGCACAGTCAAAGAGGAAGGCCACATCTGACCCAAAGAGCTGAATGAAGGATGAGAGAAATGGGAATAAAAACGTTTTAAGGAATGACAGCAAGCCCAGTGAGAATACCTAACACAAAAGGTTTATAAGGTAAATCTTTCTGAAGAAATCCTGCTCTCACTCTAAACTCCACCCTAAGATTGTGTTCTGGGAAGCCTGATTTGAGCCAAGTGAGAACATCTAAAGACAATCGGAATAAAACTCATAGTGTGGGGCTCTCCTCATGGTTTCTCCCTCCATTGCAGTCCAAGGTCAGCATGATCTGTGCTTGAAACAAGGAAGCAATCTACAAAGCCCTGTGACAAAACCCGTGGCCAGGCTTCAGGAAAATAATAGCTGGCCACTGAGAGATTAAAACAAATGGGATCAGTTTCCTCATTTCTCCCAGTGCTTCTAGGCAATGAAAACAGGTCACAAAACAAAAAGTGGAATGAAACACTTTAAGAACTCTTAAGGGAAGTACCTTGATATCATAATTTCCTCTATGAATTACGAGTAAAGTTAAATAAAGAATGGATATCATAAACACATTTGCTTATATTGTTACCCATCAATTACGGTCATATAATACAAATTTAGTGGTTGTTGA
>NW_007126276.1:0-748 GCF_000164805.1 Carlito syrichta
GGATACCCCCATATACTGTTTTGTTTCATAATTAAAAGACCTATATCTTTTTTTTTTGAGTTGGAGTCTCACTCTGTCGCCCAGACTGGAGTGCAGTGGCCGATCTCGGTTACCGCAACCTCAACCTGCTGGGATCCGGTGATCCTTCCACCTCAGCCTTCCAAGCAGCTGGAACTACAGGCGTGCGCTACCATATCCAGCTAATTTTTGATTTATTGTAGAGATGAGGTCTCGCCAAGTTGCCCAGGTGGGTCTCGAACCCGTGGGTTCAGGCAATCCACTCACCTCAGCCTCCCAAATGCATGGGATTACAGGCTGAACCATATGTATATTATGTTGGAGTCTCCCTCTGTTGCCCAGGCTGGAGGGCGGTTGCACACTCACGGCCACCACAGTCTCCACCTGCTGGGCTCAAGCAATCCTGCCTCACCCTTCCAGAATATATTTTTGAAATATAATAACTATTGAATTTTTTCTGTTCCTGTAGTTAGCTAAATAGCTAGCCTTTCTAATAATATACAATGCATAAATTATACAAGATCTTTTAATTTTTTTATTAAACCATAGTCAATCAAACATAATTCTGTGTTTACCATTTTACTTGCTCATGGGGATATACAAATAATAGAACAGGGTCCTTCTTGATAAGCTTGTAAGCTTATGGAGAAGACAAATGAGTAAACAGATGGATACCATGTAATTGAAAATAACTTATTTTTAATTTTGTTTATAAAAAGAAGAGTGACTA
>NW_007126277.1:0-761 GCF_000164805.1 Carlito syrichta
ATCTCGGAATTCGCTCGAGTCACAGATAATGCTTCCCCACAAGAAACTGTGAATGTCACAGATCACTCATTGTGGATCAAGGGAGTTGAGCCTTCCCAAATGTGAAAGGTTGACAGTTCGCACGCGGAAGCAGTCACCCTCTGGAGCATAATATCAACGAAAGAGAACAAGTGAGAATCAGGAATCACAGCTTGCAACAGTGAATTACAGCACTCAATGTCAGTAAGTCACAGTGCAGCCCACTTCTCAGGCAGCATTTTCCCAGGGAGATTGACATTTCTAAGCAAGCACATCAAGGGCAGTCAGCTCTTTCTCGTCAATTCATATGGCACAGCAACGGCGTTTCCTACAACACAGAGATTTCAAATGGAGAAACATCTTAGAATTCACCAAGTGAATTCCCCAAGTACTGCATGCTTACTCTACTCTGGAGTTCCCGTTTCACACCGGGCGGCACCATTTAGTTGCACCTTCCAGTACGCGACCTATTGAAGTACTCTTAGGTCAAACAAATGCAATGTGCATTGCATAATTGAAAATGAGAAACTTTGAGCCTCATGTTTTGCAGCATGCACCAAGTTGGAATAACATTGACAGCCAATAAACAGTGCAGCACACATTTGAGACCCTGTTTCCCAAGGAAGATACACATTCCCCACAGCAAAACAGAGGCCATCTGCGCTGATTCAGCATGGCACACGGCAGTGTAATTGCGCCTCATAGTATAGAGAAACGGCAACGAAAATGACATTTTGTGTCAA
>NW_007126278.1:0-355 GCF_000164805.1 Carlito syrichta
GGGCCACCATCCATCTCTCTGTCTCTGTCTCTCTGTCTCTCTCTCTCTCTGTCTCTCTCTCTCTCTCTGTCTCTCTCTCTCTCTCCCCCCTTCCCTCCCTCCCTCCCTCCCTCCTCCCTTCTTCCTCTGTCCCTTTCTACTGGTTTTTCCCTTCCCATTCCTTTATGGTGTGGATCGCACGGAGAAATCCTGAGAAATGTGCCTTCGGCTGTCCTGGCTCTGTACTCTGACTGTGCCCCATGAAGCCTTGCCTCTCCTGGGGAGGGGAAGAGGCTCACCCTAGGACAGATCTGTACTTGGCTCCCCAACCTCTTTCCATTTCTTTTCTTTACTTTTTTTGGGGGGGGGGGTGACT
>NW_007126279.1:0-566 GCF_000164805.1 Carlito syrichta
CGAGACCTAATACGCCATGCAAAGATAACCATCAAAGACTCACACTACAAAATTGCACAAATCGTAGACAAGTGCCACGCTTGCCGGGTAACTAATGCCTCTACACACAAATCTAACCCAGGAACCAGGTTTAGAGGAGACCGGCCAGGAGCATACTGGGAAGTAGACTTCATGGAAGTGAAGCCTGGAAAATATGGTTACAAGTATTTACTGGTGTTTATAGATATTTTTCAGGTTGGACTGAGGCGTTTCCCACGAAACATGAAACGGCTCAAATAGCAGCCAAGAAGCTCCTAGAAGACATCATGCCAAGGTATGGATTCCCTATCTGGATAGGATCAGACAATGGACCAAGCTTTGTCTCCAAGGTAAAACAGGGAATAGTTCGGGTTCTTGGGGCAGACTGGAAATTACATTGTGCATATAGACCCCAAAGTTCAGGGCAGGTAGAGCATATGAATAGAACATTAAAAGAGACCCTAACCAAATTAGCCTTGGAGACTGGCGGTGACTGGGTGACTCTCCTCCCCTTCGCCCTCTATAGAGTGCATAAATCCCCTTATAAA
>NW_007126280.1:0-760 GCF_000164805.1 Carlito syrichta
CAGTAGTCAGCCAACGTGTTAAACCAGATAAGTAGTCATCCGCATTGTCAGCCAACAAGTTAAGTAACCTAGCTAACTCGTTACACAACTAATTAAGACTTCTAGTTAACTCATTTACCAAATAGTTAAAACAGTTAACTAATTCATTAACCAACTCATTAAGTATTTAATTCAGGTAAAATCAGCTAGCTTACTAGTTAAGTCGGTCAGTTAAGTCAGCTACCTTAGTAAAGTCAGCTAGCTAAGTCAGCTTAAGTCAGCTATCTAATTTAGTCAGCTGGTTAAGACAGCTAGCTAGGTAGTTAGCTAATGGATTAAGTCAGCAGGTTGAGTCAGGTAGTTAGCTAGTTAACTAGTGGATTAAGTCAGCTGGTTGAGTCAGCAGGCTAGCTAGTTAGCAAACGGGTTGAGTTAGCTATTTGAGTAGGCTAGCTAGCTAGTTAACTAACAAGTTAAATCAGCTGGATTAGACAGCTAGCTAGCTAGTAAGCTAACGAGTTAAGTCAGCTGGTTGAGTCAGTTAGCTAGCTCATTAGCTAACGAGTTAAGTCAGATGATTAAGTTAGCTACCTAGAATGTTAGATAATGAGTAATCTAACTATGTAGCCATCTGGTTAATCAGCTAGCTAGCTAGGTAGCTAACTATTTAAGTCATCGTGTTAGCTAGGTAGCTAGGTAATTAGCTAATTTATTAAGTCAGCTGGCTGGCTAGGTAGCTATCTACTTAGCTAACTATTTAAGTCAGCTGGGCAGCTAGGTA
>NW_007126281.1:0-422 GCF_000164805.1 Carlito syrichta
TGTGTGATTGTCCTGATGGTCTTGCAAAGAAAGGCTCAAACAGAAGGAGTAATCAACAGTGAGAGATAATTGCTCGTAGGTAGAGTAAAATGCACGTTAAGAATTGATCATATAACAACATGAGAAAATGGTGACTTTAACATAAACATTTCAATAGAATGGTGAGGACAAAATCTTGAAGGAATATAAGAAAGAGAGAATGGAAGAGTGGATAGCAAGCAGGGGTTGTAAATTGATAACTGATAACTTCACAAAGAGAGGATGGGGGGGCTAAGGTTGTGAATCGATTACTATGTTGCACATCCAGGAAATTGCCTTGTGGCTATTTAGCTTTCTCCAGTTCCATGTCTAGCAGGTTTTGAAACTTGCAGATTGTTCTTTTTTTATTTTAATTTTTACTTTAAATATGTGAGGTACATTTC
>NW_007126282.1:0-429 GCF_000164805.1 Carlito syrichta
CACGCCTGTAGTTCCAGCTACTTGGAAGGCTGAGGGGGGAGGATCGCCGGAGCCTACCAAGTCGAGGCTACGGAGGCCAGGAGTGGCCACTGCCCTCCAGTCTGGGTGACAGAGTGTGACACTCCAACTCAAAAAAAAAAAAAAAAAATGAAAAGATAGATAAGCAAGTTACTATAGCCTTGAAAGAGACTTTCGAAGTTGAAGACAGATCATTATCACACATTAGAAAAATATATAAAATTTTGATTTTTTTATCATAAATAAGTTCCTTAATGTCCAAAGTTGCATTATAAGCCAAATATCATTATAATAAAAGATATTATTCCAAAGCTATGCTATTTAATGGAAGTCATTTGTTTTTCACTTTTTCTTTTCTTTTTTTTTTTTTTTTTTTGAGTTGGAGTCCCGCTCTGTCGCCCTGACTGGAGT
>NW_007126283.1:0-328 GCF_000164805.1 Carlito syrichta
AAAACTTTAGTTGTTACTATTCAGATTTACTATTTCCTCGTACATTTTTGAAAATATTTTTTATAAGATTAATTTTTATCTATGTTTTTAAATTTACTTACCTAAAATATTCACAGCATTCTCTTACTTTATTTGCTATTGCATGCTTTGCTAACTTTGTTTAGCATATTTATTACTATTACTTTATCTAGATTTCCTTTTCGCTTTTCTAATTTATTTTTTGTTTTTTTGAGTTGGAGTCTCACTCTGTTGCCCAGATTGGAGTGCAGTGGCCACTCCCGGCCACCGCAGCCTCGAACTGCTGGGCTCCAGCGATCCTTCTGCCTCA
>NW_007126284.1:0-640 GCF_000164805.1 Carlito syrichta
CATTTATTCTGTCATTCCCTTTGTCAACTTTTTTTGTTATTGGCTTTACCAAAGATATATTCTTTTTTTGTTGTTGTTATTTATTTTTTATTTCTCTGCAACCTAACTAGACGTGGAAGGGAATAACGAAAATATGGAACCCAAAGAATTACAGTGAGAGCACAAAGATTATAGGGATACTGCGAGCAAATGGGATGGAGGGGGTGCTCTCCTGGGATACAGAAGGAATGATTTGGTAGCTTAAGATAAAACAAGCCAAATTCATTAGAGTTGTCCACAGTCAGCAATGGTGATCTTGCTGGTCTTGCCATTCTTGGACCCAAAGTTCTTCATGACTTCCACAAAATTCATGTCCTCTTTCACCTTGCCAAAAACCACATGCTTGCCATCCAACCATTCAGTCTTAGTAAAGCAGTGGAAAAACTGGGAGCCATTTGTGTTGGTAAAGCAGTGGAAAAACTGGGAGCCATTTGTCCAGCATTTGCCCTGGACAAGATGCCAGGACTGGTATGCTTCAAGATGAAGTTCATCTTCAAATTTTTCCCCATAGATGGACTTGCCGCCGGTGCCATTATGGCTTGTAAAATCACCACCCAAGCACATAATCACTGGGAATAATTCTGTGAAGATAGAAACCCTT
>NW_007126285.1:0-417 GCF_000164805.1 Carlito syrichta
CTACATTTAAGGGTTAGGTATACAATTACGTTTCATTCAGACACCCTGTTGATATGAGGTGTTTCCCCATTCCCAGACAGATATTTGCTACTGTTAATCCCATCTCTCCCCCCCCATAGATTCCCAGTACTGTCAGTCATTTTTCTTATAGTTTTGCATTGGATGTTTAAGGTCGATTATATGAGTGAGAACATGTGATACTCGGGTCTTTGTTTCTGTGAGAGGTCACTCAGTATTATAAACTCTAGTTCCATCCAGGTTGCTGCAAAATTCATGATTTTGTTCTTTTTTATGGCTGCGTAGTATTCCATCTTGTATATGTACCACATTTTTTTTATCCAGTCCTCTTTTGACGGACAGCATGGTTGATTCCAGGTTCTTGCTATTGTGAACAATGCTGCGATAAACATACGTGTG
>NW_007126286.1:0-749 GCF_000164805.1 Carlito syrichta
CCAAACCGGATTCAGCAATACATCTCAAAAATCATCCATCATGACCAAGTAGGCTTCATTCCTGGCATGCAAGGCTGGTTCAATATTCGTAAAACCATAAATGTAATTAAATACATCAACAGATGTCAAAACAAAAACCACATGATCATATCACTAGATGCAGAAAAAGCTTTTGATAAAATCCAGCACCCCTTCTTGATAAAAACCCTTGAACATCTAGGCATATGGGGAACATACCTCAAAATAGTAAAAGCCATCTACGAGAAACCTACAGCCAGCATACTCCTAAATGGACAAAAATTGGAACCAATTCCCCTGAAAACTGGAACTAGACAAGGATGCCCACTCTCTCCCCTCCTGTTCAACATAGTATTGGAAGTCCTGGCTAGAGCAATCAGAGAAGAGGAGGCAATCAGAGGTATTCAAATAGGAAAAGAGGAAGTCAAGTTATCTCTCTATGCAGATGATATGATGGTGTACCTTGAAAACCCAAGAGAATCTGTCAAAGGCCTCCTTACATTGATAAAAGCCTTTGGCAAAATCTCAGGATACAAAATAAATGTACAAAAGACAATCGCATTTCTCTACACCAACAATTAACAAACAGAAACCCAAATAAAAAACACAGTTCCATTCACAATAGCCACAAAAAAAATGAAATACCTTGGCATCTTCCTAACCAGAGACAGAAAGACCTTTACATTGAAAATTACAAACACTGCTCAAGAAATCAAAGCTGGACATGAACA
>NW_007126287.1:0-745 GCF_000164805.1 Carlito syrichta
CCCTTCCTAGTAGCCGGAATTACAGGCATGCGCTAAAACACCGGGTTAATTTTTTGATTTTATTGTAGAGATGAGGTCTCGCCTGCCCGGGCCGGTCTCGAACCTGCGGGCTCAGGCAACCCACTCACCTCAGCTTCCCAAAGGCGCGGGATTACAGGCTGAGCCACCGAGCCGGGCTCCCTTACCCCCTTTCGATCTCCCCCTTCAGATGACCAGTGTTGTCTCATTCTTTGTGTGTGTGTTGGAGTCTCACTCTGTAACCTAGACTCGGGCAATCCTTCCACCTCAGCCTTCCAAGTACCTAGAACTCCAGGCATGTGCTACCATGCCTGGTTTATTTTTGATTTATTGTAGAGACGATGTTTCACCGAGTGGCCCGGCTGATCTTGACCTCCTGGGCTCAGGCACTCCTCTGTCCTAGGCCTCCAAAAGTGCAGGGATGACAGGCTGAGCCACGGCACTCGGCCTTTATCTCATCTTTATGTCCATAGGTACATAGTGTTTAGCTCTCTCATATAAGTGAGAGAATGTGGTATTTGGTTTTCTTCTGCATTAACTTGCTTATGATTGCGGCATCCGGCTGCATCCACGTTGTTGCGAGAGACGTGACTTGATTCTTTATGGCTGTGTAGCATTCCATGGTGTCTTTGTGTTATGTTTTCTCTGATGCGATCCGTTGCTGATGAGCACCTAGATTGATTTCATGTGTTTTCTACTGTGAATACTGCCACCACATACGTTTGTG
>NW_007126288.1:0-439 GCF_000164805.1 Carlito syrichta
GATAGTTTTCCACTTGTTTGTGTCATCTTTGATTTCTTTGAGCAGTGTTTTGTAATTTTCATTGTAAAGGTTTTTCACGTCTCTGGTTAGAAGGATGCCAAGGCATTTCATTTTTTTGTGGCTATTGTGAACGGAATTGTGTTTTTTATTTGGGTTTCTGATTGTTTATTATTGGTGTAGAGAAATGTGATTGTCTTTTGTACATTTATTTTGTATCCTGAGACTTTGCCAAAGGCCTTTATCAATGTAAGGAGGCTTTTGACAGATTCTGTTGTGTTTTCAAGGTACACAATCATATCATCTGCAAAGAGAGATAACTTGACTTCCTCTTTTCCTATTTTGATACCCTTGATTGCCTCCTCTTCTCTGATTGGTCTAGCCAGGACTTCCAATACTATGTTGAACAGGAGGGGTGAGAGTGGGCATCCTTGTCTAGTGC
>NW_007126289.1:0-715 GCF_000164805.1 Carlito syrichta
CTTATCCAACTCTTCTTACGCCTTGCACATTTGTGTGATTAACTGAAAAAATAAATTTCTATTTTTATTTTAGGTGTCCCAAACTGCTCTTTATAGAGGAGAGCTACAATAGGAAGGGATTGTGGAATGAATGGGCTGTGGATTATGATTCAAACACCCACAGGGGATGGGGTTCCATTTCCTTCTTTTTTTTGATTTGGAGTCTCACTCTGTCACCCATACTGGAGTGCAGTGGCCGCTTCTGGCCACCGCAGCCTCGACCTACTGGGCTCCGGCGATCCTTCCTCCTCAGCCTTCCAAGTAGCTGGAACTACAGGTGCACGCTACCACGCCCGGCTAATTTTTTTTTGATTTATTGTAGAGATGAGGTCTCGCCTGCCCAGGCGGGTCTCAAACCCGCGGGCTCAGGCATTCCACTCACCTCAGCCTCCCAAAGGCACGGGATTACAGGCTGAGCCACCGAGCCCGGCTGGGGTTCCATTTCTATAAGTACAGTGTATATCCTGATACAAGGAGCTGCTATAAGTACAGTGTATATCCTGATACAAGGAGCTGAGGAGAGCAAAGGAAGCACCCAGCAGACTGGGGATCACGGGAGAGAAGGCATCTCCAGACAAGACTGAGGGTGGCTAGGAGAAAGCAGAGGGACAGGCAGCCAGAACTCAGTCTGCTACACACATGAAAACAGTCAGTTGAGAAGCCTTGGTCTAGAACT
>NW_007126291.1:0-546 GCF_000164805.1 Carlito syrichta
CCTTTTAAATTGGCTTATGCTTGATTTATGGCCGAGTATGTGGTCGATCTTAGAATATGTTCCATGTGGTGATGAGTAGAATGTGTATTCTGTGGTCTTTGGATGGAGTGTTCTGTAGGTATCAATTAAGTCCATTTGGTCCAAAGTTACATTGAGGTTCCGGATCTCCTTGCTGATTTTTTGTCCTGATGATCTGTCTAGGGTTGTGAGTGGGGTATTGAAGTCCCCAGTTATGATAGTGTTAGGGCCAATATCTTTCTTTAGTTTTCCAAGAAGCTGCTTTATGAAAGTTGGCGCACCTATGTTGGGTGCATATATATTTAGAATAGATATTTCTTGTTGATGGATTGAGCCTTTTATCATTATGTAGTGGCCTTCTGTATCTTTTTTGATTTTTAATAGTTTGAAGGGTATTTTGTCTGAAAATAAGATGGCTACTCCTCCTTTCTTTTGTATTCCGTTCGCCTGGAAGTTTGTTTCCCATCCTCTTACTTTGAGTCTGTGGATGTCCTTTCTAGTGAGGTGAGTCTCTTGAAGGAAATAGAT
>NW_007126292.1:0-697 GCF_000164805.1 Carlito syrichta
CATGATGAAATCAAAACAGAGATCAAAAGATACCTGGAAACAAATGAAAATGAAGAAACATCTTACCAGAATCTCTGGGACGCCATGAAAGTTGTAGTGAGAGGGGAATTTATATCCCTACAAACGCACATGAAGAAAATGGAAGGAGCACAAATTAACAGCCTAACAAGTCACCTAAAGAAGCTGGAAAAGCAAGACCACAAAAACCTTAATTTCAGCAAAAGAATCCAGATCACCGAAATAAAAGCCCAAATCCAGGACATAGAAGACAAAAAGACAATACAAAAAATCAATGAAACAAAAAACTGGTTGTTCGAAACGATAAACAAGATCGATGGTCCCCTAGCTAGACTGACAAAGAAAAAGAAAGAAAAAACCCAAATAAGCACAATCAGAAACACAAAAGATGAAGTCACAACTGACCCTGAAGAAATACAAAAGATCATTAGAGACTACTATGTACAACTGTATGGAAACAAACTTGAAAACCTCAAGGAAATTTAGGACTTTCTGTCATCACACAACCTGCCTAGGTGGAAACAAGAAGAAATTGAGACCCTAAATAGACCAATAACAATCAAGGAAATTAACTATGTAATAAGAAAACTACCTACCAAAAAAAAGCCCTGGACCAGATGGCTTTCCAGCAGAATTCTACAAGACATTTACGAGGAGTTGATTCCAATCCTACTGAAGT
>NW_007126293.1:0-737 GCF_000164805.1 Carlito syrichta
GATATCCTGAAGGAGAGATGGATAGGTGACAGACGAAGATCATATACACAGACACCTGCCTCTTGAACAGATGACAATCTAATGTTAGTTAACACAGAGCTTTTATACCATTCATGAAGGGGCAAGACAAAGAAAATTCTTTCACGTACATATCTTTTAAAAGTTACCATCTAGTGGTCTTAGTAACAAACAAACCAAGATTCCCATAGGCATAGTAGCAAATAAGCCAAGATTCTCATAGGCATTTAGACAACAAGTCTTATTCATAAAGCCAACAATGATACTTTCAGTCCGATGTCCGAAATTACAGTCTCAAGAAAGTTTCTTTAAGTGTATATTTCTTTATGAGTCAGGAATTTTCCCATCTTAGGCTCTTATGTTCTTCAGAGTCCTGTGATCGCCTCCTTTGTCCAGATGTCCTCATTACTTTTCTCTTATCTTGCAGTGCTTGTTTCTAAAGAGAACTCAAAAGAAGCTTTTAGTAATGTTTCCCAGGCCCCTCAAGGTTGCTTTCTGTTTTAGCTGATCTGTCATAAAAGTGTCTGATTATTATATCATGAGTTTAGTGAAACCCAGTCTATAAATGTTAACTTAGAGTTTTAACTATAGAATTAAGTAAAAACCTTAACATCAATCCTTATCCTAAGTCAGTGAAACAGCGTTATAAATCACCTACATAACTCCTAGATAAGTGTTAGAACTTATAATGAATTCATAATGAACTTACTATAAACTTG
>NW_007126294.1:0-798 GCF_000164805.1 Carlito syrichta
GGTGATTAGAATGAGAAGACAGACTAGGGGATCAAGTTGCAAGGAGGATGAGATATATAAATATATATTTGGAGTGCTGCCAACCAGGAAAGGGTGTGATTGTCCTGATGGTCATGCAAAGAAAGGCTCAAACAGATGGAGTAATCAACAGTGAGAGATAATTGCTCATAGGTAGAGTAAAGTGCACATTAAGAATTGATCATACCACAACATGAGAAAATGGTGACTTTGACATAACAATTTCAATAGAATGGTGAGGACAAAATCTTGAAGGACTATAAGAAAGAGAGAGTGGAAGAGTGGATAGCAAGCAGGGGTTGTAAACTGATAACTGATAACTTCACAAAGAGAGGATGTGGGGGTAAGGTTGTGAATCGATTACTAGGTTGCACTTCCAGGAAAGTGCCTTGTGTCTATTTAGATTTCTCCAGTCCCATGTCTGGCAGGTTTTGAAACTTGCAGATTGATCTTTTTTTTAATTTTAATATTTGCTATAAAGATGTGAGGTACCTTTCGGGTTTAGGTATATAAACATTGATCATGCAGACACTCTTTTTGATGAGGTATGCCCCTCCCTCTCCTAGCAGTTTCCCTCAACTGCCAATCCCACCCCCCTCCCTTGACAGTTTCCCGCTACTGCCAATTGCTTTCTTATAGCTTTATAATTGTTCAAGTTCCGCTTATGAGTGAGAACATATGGAACCCTGTTATTTGTTTCTGTGATAAATCACTGAGTATGATCGACTCCAAATCCATCCAAGTTGTTGCAAAGTCCATATATTTGTCCTTCTTTTATGG
>NW_007126295.1:0-555 GCF_000164805.1 Carlito syrichta
CTCACCTCAGCCTCCCAAAGGTGCGGGATTACAGGATGAGACACCGAGCCCGGCTTTCACCTCTTTTCATATTCTCCTATTCTTTCTACAACTCCAACTACTGCTTTCCCTCTAACTCAAATGCTGACCCAACTGGTTTAACTTCTCTGGTCTCTCCTATAATCTGCTTTTGCAGCCAGGCTCGGTGGTTTAGCCTGTAATCTCAGCACTTTGGGAGGCTGAGGTGAGTGGATTACCTGAGCCCGCGGGTTCGAGACCCGCCTGCGCAATTTGGCTAGACCTCATCTCTACAATAAAAAAAAAAATTAGCTGGGCATGGTAGCACGCGCCTGTAATTCCAGCTACTTGGAAGACTGAGGTGGAAGAATCACCAGAGCCCAGCCAGTCGAGGCTGCAGCGGCCAGGAACAGCCACTGCACTCCAGTCTGGGCAACAGACAGAGTGAGACTCGAACTCAAATAATAATAATAGCAATCTGCTTTTGCTACTACTTTTCATCAATTTCTCTTCCTTCTCATCCTCCACCTTTACCTGTGGAGAAGGTGCTGGTGCCAA
>NW_007126296.1:0-751 GCF_000164805.1 Carlito syrichta
TCTATAAATGATTAGGTACTAAATAATTTAGGCTTGGGAGCTATAAGGTCCCAAGCACTCATCTCTGCCATTGCAGTTTGAAAGCAGCCACAGACACTGTATAAACAAATGGGTGCAACGGTGTTCCAAAAAAACTTTACTCCCAAAAAAATAGCAGCCAGTTAGTTCATGGGCTGCAGTTTATCAAATCCTATCTTAAACTACTGGAATTTGTTCCAGGAGTTATCCTGAAAGAGGTCCCACAGAATCAAAAAAAAAAAAAAAAAAATGTAGAAACTCCTTTAGCTTAGTACATCAAATAAAGCTAAGTTACAAAACTGTTCTTATTTGCCACAAAAGCTTGAAAATTTCCTGCAGCTTTTAGATAAAGTTAAATGAAAAAGTTCCTGACTTCATTAAGTCTATTGAGTTAATTTATAAAGTTTATAACTTGAGTTTTGAAAGTTATAAATAAATGCAACATGAAGAAAAGTCACTGAACACCTTTTGATCAATATTCGTATTTACTGAATACTACTACAAGACAGGTGCTAGTGATGATAAGATGAAAATATATAACCAATGACATCTTGGAATTCAAAATACAGTGAAGTAGCAGATATTCAAACAAGAAAATAATAACAAGTTAGATGTTATGACAGAAACTAAGAATTAATTATGGGCATGCAAAGAAGAGATCTCAGACCAGCCAGGGGAAAGAGAGGTATCTTTGACTGTGGCAACTCATGAGACACATTATTCATACCAGTAC
>NW_007126297.1:0-580 GCF_000164805.1 Carlito syrichta
CGATCGCGACTCCTCCTTTCTTTTGTGTTCCATTCGCCTGAAAATTTGTTTCCCATCCTCTTACTTTGAGTCTGTGTATGTCCTTTCTAGTGAGATGGGTCTCTTGAAGGCAGTATATTGTTGCCTGGTGATATTTTATCCATTTTGTCATTCTATGTCTTTTCAGTGGTGCGTTTAGTCCATTCACATTCAGACTAATTATTGAAATGTGAGAGTTCATCCCTATCATGGAGTTCTTATTGAGTTATTGTTCTTCCACTTGGTTTTTTCTTTTTTCTTTTTCTTTTTCTTTTTTTTTTGTCTTTCTTTTGCTTTTGGGGTTGGTTCGTGTATATTTTATTCTTTTCCCTGTACTCTTGTGAAGAACGTTGTTCTTTTTTCCTTTTCTTCTGTGTTTAGTACTTTCTTAAGTGTTTCATGTAGAGATGGTTTTGTGGCTGCATAAGTTCTTAGGGATTGGATATCTGGGAAAGATTTTAATTCTCCCTCACTGATGAAGCTTAACTTGGCTGGGTAGGTTATTCTTGGTTGAAATTGGTTATCCTTTAAGAATTTGAATATAGGGCTCCAAGCTCTCCTA
>NW_007126298.1:0-485 GCF_000164805.1 Carlito syrichta
TACTTCCTAAAGTGTTTTTTAATATATTTTTTTTGACTTGGAGTCTCACTTTCTCACCCAAACTAGAGTGCAGTGGCCACTCCCGGTCACCGCAGCCTCGACCTGCTGGGCTTCGGCGATCCTTCCACCTCAGCCTTCCAAGTAGCTGGAACTACAGGCGCGCACTACCACGCCCGGCTGATTTTTTGATTTATTGTAGATATGAGGTCTTGCCTGCCCAGGCGTATCTCAAACCCACGGGCTCAGACAATCCATTCACCTCAGCCTCCCAAGGTGCGGGATTACAGGCTGAGCCACCGACCCCACCTGTGTTTTTAAATTTTTAAAAATACTGCCTTTGATTTATATAGAAGAGCAAAAATTATGTCTTTTTAAATGTTGTCTTTTGTGTAGGTTAGAAGAGGGTAAGGAAAAGTTGCGTAAAATAAATTTGCAAAAGTAATCTATTGAAGGATATACTTAGAGTGAATTTTGATATTTTCTTA
>NW_007126299.1:0-802 GCF_000164805.1 Carlito syrichta
AAATGTTGATAGTAATAATAAGAACTGTGAAACAAAAACTATACAATTGAAATGGAAATCATTAGGAATGTGGAAAGCAGTATTCTCTTGGTTCCAATCAGATGCTCACTTGGCTTAAGCTGTTAACAGCATTCATTGAACTGTGAATACAATTATCTTCTATAAAACCCTGTAATTAAACTATCAAAGATTATATCTATAGTGTAAAGGGTAAGTAAAAAATTTGTTCTCTCAGAATAATATGTAAAATTATTGTTTGTGCTTTACATATGTGTATATATATGTGTGTATATATGTATGTATGTGTATATATATCTCTCTTTCCCACAGATTGAAGAGTTTGAAAGTTCAGCTTTGTAAAAGACTAAACAAGCAAAGTGAGCAAGAGCATCACCACGTGGTAGAATACTGAAAGTGAAAATGTATGCACCTCATACTCTGGGAGTTAACCAGAGCTAATAGAGCCTCTTCAACCTATTATAGAGGAAATATTTAAAGAAGGAAATAGTGATTATCTCCACTAGCTCTTTACTTAAAAGACTGATTTTGAGGTTCTTATACCTGGAAAACTTATGGCACCTTAACAATAGTTTGCAAATTTTTTTCCTGTGGTCCCACACATTAATGACCCATAATCAATACTACTGAAATTACTAGCTCCTTCTTATCATCAGACAGTAAATATTTTGCCTTTATTGATTTGGATCATATGTTCTATTTAATGCTATTTCAATAACCTCTCAGCCTTTATCTTCAATGTGATACATTTGTTATCCTCAGCTTCAAGAGATAGCTCTGCCTG
>NW_007126300.1:0-739 GCF_000164805.1 Carlito syrichta
TGGTGGATTCCCTGAAGCCTGCTCTGACGAGGCTGGTTGGAGTCCCAGTCCTTGTTGAAAGGACACTGAGCCAGTCTCTTCTGATACACAACTAATATTGTACATGCAATTTCACACAACTTTGGGCCACCTGCATAACCTTAAACAATGCAAGACAAAGACCCATGTCTGGAGACAAATGCCATGCCATACCCTAACACTAATTATTTTGAAGTTGGGTGGAATCCTTCTGTAGAGTAAAACACTATGCAAATGCAAATAAGTGAACAGATGATGCTTACATATTTTTAAAACTATAATTTTCAGGTTTGGCATTCATGAAAGACTTAGACTGTTGTCCTTATTAATGAACTACCAAAAAATTGTGTTAGGACTTAAAAGTTAATTGTAACCTTTCCAACTTCTTACAACTCTGGTGATTGTTTAGGTCAATAGAGTTATTGTTATGCAAAGAAAGAAATGACACTATGACCCATAATTCAATTATGTTTATTTGTCTTGAGTATCTGAAAACAAAAAGGTCACTCCTGCTGGATTATTCATCTAAGTTACTGCCTGAATATAATAATAATGGTATGTAAATACTACTCAGTGTTTTTTCAAATACATTATCTCATTTGATTCTCAAAACAACAGTTAAACATATATCTTTCCCTCGACTGCACAAATGAGAAAATGAAGCTTAAAAACAAGACAGTGTATTCAAGATATTTCTCAAGCTGTTTTAAGAACTCCACTT
>NW_007126301.1:0-618 GCF_000164805.1 Carlito syrichta
TTCACCAATAGAATACACAGCTACCCAGAAGTCCCAGCCTGTCCAGGAAAAGCTGACACCACTAAAGAGAACCTGCACTTTCAGCAGCTTTAAAACAGTAAGCTTGTTATTGCTGAGAGTTTTCACCTATCTACACGATATGTCAAAGTTGGGGGCTGTGTCCTGGGTATTCTCCAAGTCCATTCCCCACCCTTCTTTGCCTGGCTCTATCCCCAAGAGGCTGACTTCTAGGGACTGCATCACCAGGCTTCCTTGGCCTTGGACTTCAGAAGGGATCTGGCCAATGGGAATCACTAGCAGGTGATCAAAAGGCAGAAAAGAGCCCAAGGGGCTCTCCCCTCTACCCTAGTTCCTTCAACTGCTATTTCTCTGGGTCCCATCTCCAGCCTGGTGGTGACCTTCCCATGGCTGCAGCTGTCACCAGGCTCCAGGACCATTCCCTCTTTAGGTTAAGAGTGGCCATGACTTCTCAGTGTTGCTAGCTCCTGGTCCTGACTTTCCTTCTCAGTGTCTTTAATGTGCTCATACCTTTGTAAACAGCCTCTTTATTCAACTCTATTCAATTAAAAACCTTTGAGTGTGACCTCTTCTTCTGTGGCCCTTGACTAACAGCCCTTT
>NW_007126302.1:0-475 GCF_000164805.1 Carlito syrichta
AAACATTTAGGAAAGTACAAAATGCAATGGAAAGTTTTAACAGTAGACTAGAACAAGCAGAAGAAAGAATCTCAGAACTTAAAGACACAGCTTTTGAATTAAGTCAATCAGGCAACAATAAAGAAAAAAGAATCAAGAGATAGAACAAAGTCTCCAAAAAAGATGGGATTATGTAAAATATCCAAACCTAAGAGTCATAGGTGTTCCTGAGGAAGAAGAGAAAGCAACAGGTTTGAAAAACTTCCCTTGCCTTGCCAGAGATCTAAACATCCAAATACAAAAAGCCCCCCAGCCGGGCTCGGTGGCTCAGCCTGTAATCCCGCGCCTTTGGGAGGCTGAGGTGAGTGGATTGCCCTCGGCCACGAGTTCGAGACCCGCCTGGGCAGTGAGACCTCATCTCTACAATAAATCAAAAACTCAGCTGGGCGTGGTGGCGCATGCCTGTAATTCCAGCTACTCGGAAGGCTGAGGCGGA
>NW_007126303.1:0-726 GCF_000164805.1 Carlito syrichta
CCATGCTGCTGAGAGGTTCATAATTTACTCCTTCTTTATGGATGAATAATATTCCATCTTGTAAATGCACCACATTTTTTTATCCAGTCCTCTTTCCATGGGCAGCATGGTTGGTTGATCCCATGTTTTTGTTATTGTGAATAATGCTGCAATAAACATATGTGTGCAGATATTTTTTCATAAAGTGATTTAAGTTCCTCCAGATATACTCCCAGTAGTGGGATTGCAGGGTCATATGGGAGGTTAATTTTTAGATATTTTAGGAATCACAAAACTGTTTTCCACAGAGGGTTGTACTAGTTTACACTCCCACCAACAGTGTAGACATATTCCCTTTTCCCTGCATCCTCTTTAGCATCTGTTGTGTTTTTTTGAGTTATCAATGATGGCCATCCTGACTGGAGTTAGGTAGTATCTCAGTGTGGTTTTAATTTGCATTTCTTTGATGACTAGTGAGTCTGAATATTTTACCATATATCTCTTGCTTGCTCATATGTCTTTTTTTTTAGAAGTGTCTATTTATATATTTTGTCCACTTTGTAATGGGGTTGTTTATTTTGTTCTTTTCAGCACGTTTGTGTTCCTTTTAGATCCTAGATGTTAGACCTTTGTCAGATATACAGTTGGCAAATATGTTTACCCAATCTGTGGGCTGTCTCTCTGCTTTCTCAATGGTTTCTTTGACTTTGCAGAAGCTTGTCAGTTTGATGAGGTCCCACTTATCTA
>NW_007126304.1:0-721 GCF_000164805.1 Carlito syrichta
TTTGTTCTTCAGTGTTTTCTCCTTCTCTCTCTCCTCTTTGGCTCTCCTGGGTGATGGGTGCTTTAACAATCACCTCAGGGGAGGAACCTACTGCCTCCAGGATGAACATTGCTTAAAAGCTGAATATTGGTTTTCAGGCTTCAGCTTCCCAAATCCTAAACTACTCAAGAACTTTACTGGTCAAATACCAAGAGAAAGAGCCTGAAGAAAAATAGAGAGAGAACCCAGGCTCGGTGGCTCAGCCTGTAATCCCAGCACTTTGCGAGTCTGAGGTGAGTGGATTGCCTGAGCCCGTGGGTTCGAGACCCGCCTGGGCAACTTGGCGAGCCCTCATCTCTACAATAAATCAAAAAATTAGCCGGGCGTGGTAGCGCACGCCTGTATTTCCGGCTACTTGGAAGGCTGAGGCTGAAGGATCGCCGGAGCCCAGCAGGTCAAGGCTGCGGTGGCCGGGAGCGGCCACTGCACTCCAGTCTGGGGGACAGAGTGAGACTCCAACTCAAAAAAAAAATAGAGAGAGAGAGAGGTCATCTTGAGTGAGTTAAGGAGAGAAGATGTGCGATAGGGATTTTAAAGTCCTGAAAAGGAGGCTCTGTACCATTTTCTGGGCAGAGATCTGGGAGTAATCAAGAAAAAATGAGGTTGGGTCTGGGAATGGGGTACATGAGGAGTGTGAAAGCAGCTGATATGTCTGGTTTCTGTCAGAATTCCATGCTACACG
>NW_007126305.1:0-748 GCF_000164805.1 Carlito syrichta
AAAACCCAAGAGAATCTGTCAAAAACCTCCTTACACTGATAAAGGCCTTTGGCAAAGTCTCAGGATACAAAATAAATGTGCAAAAGACAATCGCATTTCTTTACACCAATAATAAACAAATAGAAACCCAAATAAAAACCACAATACCATTCACAATAGCCACACACACAAAAAAGAAATGCCTTGGCATCTTCCTAACCAGAGACGTGAAAGACCTTTACAATGAAAACTATAAAACACTGCTCAAAGAAATCAAAGATGACACAAACAAGTGGAAAAATATCCCATGCTCATGGATTGGAAGAATCAACATTGTGAAGATGTCCATCTTACCTAAGGCAATCTACAAATTCAATGCAATACCCATCAAATTACCAGCAACATTCTTCTCAGACCTAGTAAAAACAACACAGGAATTCATATGGAAACACAAACGACCAAGAATAGCCAGAACAATCCTCAGCAAAAAAAACAAAGGAAAGCAGGAGGTATCACATTACCAGACTTCAAACTTTACTATAAAGCTACAATCATCAAAACAGCTTGGTATTGGTATAGGAACAGGCATATAGATCAATGGAACAGAATTGAGATTCCAGAAGCAAAACCTCAATTTCTCTACCAACTCATCTTCAACAAGGCCTCCACCACCTACCACTGGGAAGAGGAGAACCTATTCAGTAATGGTGCTGGGAAAACTGGCTGACCACATGCAGAAGATTGAAACAGGACCCCTATCTATCCCCAT
>NW_007126305.1:1189-41920 GCF_000164805.1 Carlito syrichta
ATGTTCACCTCACTAATCATCAGGGAGATGCAAATCAAAACCACACTGAGATACCACCTCACTCCAGTCAGAATGGCAATAATCAACAACTCAAAAAATAACAGTTGCTGGAGAGGGTGTGGTGAAAAGGGAACACTTGTACACTATTGGTGGGAGTGTAAACTAGTGCAGCCTCTGTGGAAAGCAGTGTGGCGATTCCTAAAAGCTCTAAAAATTGACCTTCCATATGACCCTGCAATCCCCCTACTGGGAATATATCCTGAAGAACTCAAATCACTCTATAAAAAAGATACCTGCACACGTATGTTTATCGCAGCATTGTTCACAATAGCAAGAACCTGGAAACAACCATGCTGCCCATCAAAAGAGGACTGGATTTAAAAAATGTGGTACATATACATGATGGAATACTACGCAGCCATAAAAAAGAACAAAATCATGAATTTCGCAGCAACCTGGATGGAACTAGAGTCTATAATACTGAGTGACCTCTCACAGAAACAAAGATCCGAGTATCACATGTTCTCACTCATATAATGGACCTTGAACATCCAATGTAATACTATAAGAAAATGACTGACAGTAGTGGGAGACTATGGGGGAGGAGGGAGAGGGGATTAACGGTAGTAAATATCTGTCTGGGGACGGGGAAACACCTCTTATCAACAAGGGTGCCTGAACGAAACGTACCTGTATACCTAACCCTTAACTGTACTCCACAATATCATAATAAAAAACATTAATTATAAAAAGAAGGAAAAAAAAGAAAAAAATACAGTTCATGGTAAAGTAAAAAACTGTTGACATCAAATTAAAAAAAAATTATCCTCCATCTCACAGTGATCCTACGTTTGCTAATCAGTTCATAGTTAGCTTGACTGGAACAAAGAACACAGCTTGTGGTTGTGAAAGAGTTTTTTTTTTTCTGGACTCCAAACTCTGCTCAATTATAATTGAGCTGGAGCCAACCATACTTCCTGATTTCAAATTCATTTCGCTAATTTCTTATAATTAAGACTATTTCACTTAGGTTGGAGGAAAAAAGGAGGATGGACCCTTGCCATTTTTTAGAAATAAGTGCTCTTCTCATGTAATTGCAAAAAACCAAAGCATTGCAGCCATTTTGAAAAACAGTGTGGTAGCTCCTCAAATGGTTAAACAGAGAATTCAATTTTGATCCAGCAATTCCATTCTTAGGTAAATGCCCTAAAGAAGTGAAAGCAGGGACTCAAACAGATATTTGTAAATGAATGTTCAGAGTAGTACTACTGACACTTGCTAAAAGGTAAAAAAAACTCAAATGTCCTTCAACAGATGAGAGAATAAACAAAATGTGGTCTATCCATACAACTGAATGTTTTTCAACCTTACAAAAGAATGTAATTCTGACACATGCTACAACATGAATAAACCTCAAAAACCTTATGCTAAGTGAAACAAGTCAGACACAAAAGGATAGATATTATATGATTCCACTTATATAAGGTACTTAGAAAAGGCAAATTTACAGAAATAGAGAATTGAATAGAGCTTACAGAGGCTGGGGGTAGGGAGGAGTGTCAATTATTGCTCAATGGGTACAAAGTTTCTGTTGAGCATAATTTAAAAGTTCTGGAAATGAATATTGGTACAACACTGTGAATGTACTTAATGACACTGAAGTGTACACCTAAAATGGTGAATTTTATATTATATATACCTATTTACCACTATTCACAACAACAGAGCACCAGAAAAATCAAAAACCTAAGCCAATGCTAGTGTGAGACGTTTACAGTAGAACATGTAACGTGCACAACAATTTTAGCGAATTTTTAAAGTTACAGATGGGACAGTAACATTCCTATCTTGACTATTTCCAGAAAACTTTCCAAATGAAACTTTTATATGTCAAAAAATTAGTTATTAGTTTCAGACAATGAATACAACTGGCCTAGTATTTAATAATAGATGCTTTTGCTTTGAGTTATGACTACCATGCAATGACAATTCATGCAGTGAACTGTCTGTCACTCTAAGATGGAATCTGCCCAAGAATGAAGCAACCCAGTGTCATAAGATATAGATTGGCTGGGTGTGGTGGCTCACACCTATAATCCCATCACTTTGGGAGGCCGAGATGAGAGGATTGCCTGAGTCCAGGGGTTTGAGACCAGCCTGGGTAACTTGGCGCGACCTCATCTCTACAGTCAATCAAAAAATTATCTGGGTGTGGTGATGCATGCCTGTAGTTCTAGCTACTTGGAGGGCTAAGGCGGAAGGATCACCTGAGCCCAGCAGGTCGAGGTTGCGGTGGCCACGAGCATGTCACTGCACTCCAGCCTGGGCAACAGAGTGAGACTCCAACTCAAAAATAAAATAAAATGAAAAAGATATAGAAGATTTAGGAGATCAAGTTGTGTGAGTGATAGCCTCTGAAAACCTATGCATGCCTAACTGAAATATATTCATTTTCCTAAGCAAATCAACGATAGGGAAGTCCATTAGCCAAGGGATTCTACTGTTCATGCCATCTGTTCAACCTACTTGATGAAGTAGTCTCGCCCATCTCGGTTTGCCGTCATCTCCCATCCATAGGGTGGCACCTGGTTCAAAGCCCAGGTTCCTGAGGGAGGTGGCCAGCCTGAAGACTTTGTCCTGTGGCTGGAAAAGAAAAAAAAGGATCATTACATCTGACTCCTGAACATTCTTTCTGAAACAAACTTCAGAAGGGGCACACGACTTGTTCTTCTAAATTATGGGCTGTATTCTCAATGAATGAAATTAATAATTCTAAAGAATGTTTTTGTGTCAGGCACTATGCTAAGCATATTTTTTAATGTATCATCACACTTATATTTCATAAAAGCCCAATGAGATAAGTATACTCATACATTTTACAGATAAGGAAACAATGAATGGCTAAATAAGATTAAGGAACTTTCCTGAGGACACACAAAAAAATTTTGAACAAAAGTTCTGCATACATTCCATCCAAACATCAGGACGGTTTGGGATCATAAATATATTTAATATCACAATATAAATACATGTGAAAAAACATTACTGTTTTAATGGCTTATAAGCAAAAATTCTTAAGCCTCAGTTTCCTGGACTTCTGTGACTAAAATACAAAATTTAGACTCATATTAACAACACTCCAGTCAAGGTGAGTCATAAAACCTTAGGCAACCCTGCAATTTAATTTGCAATGAAATTCACATGTTATCTTTTACAATTTCCAGTCTACAATTTGAATTCAACTCATCAATAAAATGAGAGGATAGGTTGAGGAGAAGTTTCTAGAAGCCTGCCTTTCTAAGAGCAAGAGGAAAGGGAGGGGTAGTAACTCCACATGACAAGCAGTAGTGACGGGCAGTACTATACAGTCATAATCCTTAATCAGAGGCCTAAGCCCAGTTTCTGAAACATCACAGAATCTTGGCCAAGCCTTCTCGGCCCAAGACCTGCAGAAATTCCTTCCTTCTCTCATGAATGCTCATTTCTTCAGAGCTTAATCACACTTTGGAAGCAAGTAAGTGGTGCCATTTTAGGATGGATCAACATCCCTCCTTACACGGTCCTTTTTGCTCCAGGTGAAGCTACTAACTACATACCCAGTAAGAGCCCCTGGGTGGTTCCAAATCTCAGACTGGTACCACCAAAACTGGGGGGCTGGAAGTGAGCAGGGATGTTTCCTGGGATTTGAAGTCAACATCTCAAGAGTTACCTGAGATCCGTTTGCAAAGAGAAAGAAGAAGTGCCCCTTGCAGTCAGATAATTAAAGAGCAGGTGCCCGGCCCCTGGCCTGGTGCCCAGTTTGGGTAGAGCGCATGGCAGGGACTATATTTCAGTAACTACTGACCTCCCTGGTCAAGCAGTCTTGTACAACCTCGTGCAGCTACCCTTTCACAGCAAGCATCCAAAGCAGAAGTCTAAACCTTTCTGTGAGGTCAGGAGACTTTTAATTTCCCAGGATGCCAGGCAACTCACGTCTTCCCACCTGGCCCTTCCAACTCACACATGTGACCATAACTCAACAATTCTCCTCAAATGAGAAGCCCATTTCTCGTAGGTTTTCTGCAGAGGAACTATTTTGCATAATTTTAACCACCTCTGTTCCTTTTCTTTAACTTCCTTTGTTTTCCTACAGCCTTCATAGAGGAGGTAGGAACACTTTTTTTCACACACACACACACACACACACACACACACACACACACATACACACACACACGTGTTCACAAATTTAACAGAGATCTGGCAAATGTAGAACACCACCATAGGATTATGTGTTGCCCATTGACTATTAGAATTAGAAGAAAAGATACGGCAAGTATTTTTGTTTCTCTTCTTTGCACAAAAGTCAGCAGTGGCAATTTCTTCTGGTGGTTTTTAAAACAAATGTGCTGCTTTCCTGCAGTGAGAGAACACATGAATTTGCCACCCTGAGGTACTACTGAAAAAACAAACAAAAAACCCTCCCTCAAATTTCTCTACACTATTAGAGAATGCATTTGGAATGCTTTCTAAGGTGGTACCAAGAAAACAAGCTCTTAGAGGTATGGACAGTCTATTCTATTATTTAAAACTTTTTCAGAAGCATTAGTACAGTTAGAAATGACCCAAAGAAAATTCTTGTGAGTGAAAGGGGGGCTTATGTAGAGAATGCAGTAGTTTATTCTGGATTACTAAAGTATGTACTGTATCAGAAAGTTAATCTTTCCCAGAGGGGCTTAATTTATTAAAAATGAATAAACAATATTTCTTTCTTTTCCTTCATTCTCCCCACCCCCGAAATCATAATCATTAAAGGAAAGACACCAGCTTTCTAATGCAATTTACATGTAAAATACAACATTATAAGAAGAAGCTCGAGGAAGCCTGAATGTTATTATCAACTACATTGTCCTGTACAACGTGTTCAGGAAGCAGCTAACAACAGTCCAGCAAGATGTTTTCAAATAAAGCCTCTTGTCAGAAAACACCAAGTGAAGTGCTAATACTGGAAAATTCCACAAGTATAAATTGAGTGACTCTAGCTCAAGGAGCATAAGCTGATACAAAACAAATAATCAAATAATTAAGCTCAAACGTGACTATCTGCCTGTTCATGTGTTGACATAAAATGCATGGGTCTGAAAGGCCTTGGTAGAATTTAACAAATTAGAAGTGCAAGTCGAAGAAAAAGAACATCCTTTTTGGGTGTTTAGTCATAAGAGTATTGAGAAAAATTGAGGATATAGGTCAGAATTGCAGGATTTGGCTGCCGCCCCATGCTGTGTGACAATTGGACGTCCAACCCTGAGAATCTCCAGTATGAGGATTTGAGGTGGTCATAATTCAAGGTTTTGTGTGTTTTCCACCTGAGCTGCAAGAATCACCTGGCCATACTTGTTAAATATACAGACTACCAGTATTCAGAAATGCTGATTCGGCAAGTCTGAATTAAAACCGGGAATGCATGAGTATGTGTGATTGTGTTGAATCGAGTAATTCAGATGATATGTATGTTCAGGTATATAACAAAATAATGCCCGTTAAATAAGAATACCCACCTAGGATATACAAGGAACTCAAACGAACCGGAAGGTATATAACAAAATAATGCCCGTTAAATAAGAATACCCAGCTAGGATATACAAGGAACTCAAATGAAATGGAAGGTATATAACAAAATAATGCCCGTTAAATAAGAATACCCACCTAGGATATACAAGGAACTCAAATGAACCGGAAGGAAAAAAAAAAAAAACCAAATTATAAGTAGGCAAAAGACATCAAAAGAAGACATACAAATAGTTAACAGACATATGAAACAATGCTCAGCCTCACTAATCATCAGATAAATGCAAATCAAAACCACACTGAGATACCACCTAACTCTAGTAAAAAATAGCCATCATAAATAAAACAAAAAACAACAGATGCTGGAGAGGATGCGGAGAAAAGGATATGCTTCTACATGGTTGGTGGGAATGCAAACTAGTTCAACCTCTATGGAAAACAGTGTGACGATTTCTAACAGAACTAGAAATTGACCTTCCATATGACCCAGCAGTTCCTCTTCTGGGAATATACCTGGAAGAACGCAAATCATTCTACAAAAAAGATACTTACACATGTATGTGTATTGAAGCACTATTCACAACAGCAAAAACATGGAACCAACCCTGCTGCCCATCAAAACGCAACTGGATAAAGAAAATATGGTACATATACACAATGGAATACTATGCAGTCACAGAGAAGAACAAAATTATGAATTTTGCCACAACTTGGTTGGCTTTAGAGTCCATGATACTTAGTGATCTATCACAGAAACAAAAAACTGAATACCATATGTTCTCATTTATAAGTGGGTCCTGAACACTTATCACAACACTTTTTTAAAAAATTTGTAATTTTAAAGATGTGGGGTACAATTCAGGATTAGGTCCACAAATGTTCATTATGCAGGTACCCTTGTTGATGAGGTGTGCCCTCCCTTCCCCTGGCAGTTTGCCACTACTACCAATCCCATCCCCGCTTCCCCTGGCAGTTTCTCACTACTGCCCATCCCCTTCTTATAGTATTATGATAATTTTTCAAGGTCCGCTTATGAGTGAGAACATGTGGTACCCAGTTCTTTGTTTCTGTGATAGGTCACTCAGTATTATAGTCTCTAAGTCCATCCAAGTTGCTGCAAAGTTCATAATTTTGTCATTCTTTATGACTGTGTAATATTCCATCGTGTATACATACCACATTTGTTTTATCCAGCCCTCTTTTGATGGACAGCATGGTTGGTTCCATGTTTTTGCTATTATGAACAATGCTGCAATAAACATGTGTGTGCAGGTATCTTTTGTATAGGGTGATTTGAGTTCCTCTGGGTATATTCCCAGAAGGGGGATTGCAGGGTCATATGGAAGGTCAATTTTTAGATCTTTTAGGAATCGTCAAACTGTTTTCAACAGAGATTGTACTAGTTTACACTCCCACCAATAGTGTAAAGTGTTCCCTTTTCCCCGCATCCTCTCCAGCATCTGTTGTTTTTTGAGTTATTGATGATGGCCATCCTGACTGGAGTTACATGTTATCTCAGTGTATCACAACACTTTTTATCATAAGAGAGGGAGGGATCGACACTAGTGGGATGGTGCTAGGAGAAGTGGGGAGGGCATATAACATCACCAAGGGTACCTAACCTTAAACCAGGAAAGTGAGGACCATTTGGGGGCCCAAACTTCACCTGCAGATAGACTACTTATGTACCTGATCCTGTCTTGTATCCCACATCTTTACAATAAAATAAAATAAAAAAGAGTACCCACCTAAATTTTAAATAAACAAGGAATAACTTTTAGTATAAGTATGTCCCATGTAATATTTAAGATATGCTTATACCAAAAAAATTAATGTTATTACTTACTGAAAATTCAGACTGAACTTGGCATCCTGTATGTTTTAACTGGCAACCATAGGATTTGGAAAATACTAGCTCTTGCTACTTCAAGTTTGGGCTGCAGTCCAGCAGCATGGACACTACCTGGAGGTTAGTTAGAAATGCAGAATCTGTATTTTTCTTGAGATTCCCCACATGATTTATATATCCTGGAAAGTTTGCTAGGCACTGTCCAAATCAGTGGTTTCCAGCATGAAACCTCGCTGCACATTGGAATCCCATGGTGGAACTTGTAAACTACAGATGCCTGGCACCAAGCCAGAGTCAGACTATCTGGGTGTGGGGCCTAGGCATTGGCATTTTATATCACCCAGGTCAGTCAGCCAAAGTGGCACCCTCTGCTTAGAGTAACTCTACCTTTTTATTAGTCAATGAAGTAAGAGTGGCAGGGCATTCTGAGCTAGAGCAAATACTCTGAAGCAGCAACTTTGAAAAGTATGATGCCAGGACCAGCAACAGCAGCATCACCTGGGAATTTGTTAGAGTTGCAAGTTTGGGGGGCACCACTCAAAACCTACTGAATCAAAACTCTAGGGGTGGCCCAGGAATCTGTGTTTAACAAGCTTCTAAGCAATGCTGATGACCATTCAAGTTTGAGAATCACTGGATTAGAACTGGACTGTCTTCAATCTAGGCTCTGCCATTTATTTTCCGTGATCTTGAGTAAATTTGTTAACCTCTCTAACCCTCTCTGTTCCAGTTACTTTTTGGTAAAATAATAACAATAGGACCCGTTACTCTGGTGGAATAAGTGAGTTTTGTAAAGCACTTAGTATGATGTCTAGCACATAGTATAGTATGTGTTATAAAATCTTCACTAAATAACCATCTATCTACCCCTTGAGACAATGTAGGACTTTGGGTGGCTGTACAAGTATAAATGACTTTAATCTATCATCAGAACAGAAAGAGGGTGAAAGGCTCACCCATCTACTTTTTTCAAGTCTGGCAAGAGCAGGGCAAGAAGGGACTGAACCAAGCAGTCACACCTTCCCAGGTCAGAAGTTGACATTTCAGTCATTCTCAAGGCAGAGGGAAATATCAGAAAGTTTTTACCAGAAACCAGGAATCCCAATTCTGTGATCCTGGCTGCAGAGGGTCTGTTTCTACTTGTCTCAGGCAAGGCCTTGAGAGTCCTTGTAATTCCGATGTCCTGTGACTTCTATCTGAGAGCATGGCTGTGAGAACCACTTTCAAACACTTAGCTCAGCCTTAAAAATAGCGACCTACATTGGCAGGGTTATTTAAGTCACTTCAGAAACTCCCAGCGACTGACTGAACTGGTTTGCAACTTTGTGCTTCACCCATCTATTGTTGAAACCGTCCTGGACAAAAAAGATCTTCATACTTTATATAAAATGAGAGCAGCTATGAATGGTACAGGCAGAGTTGCGGAACTATTTGTGTTGAGATTGTTGGTAGAAGCAACCCATGGTTTCCTCCTGTGTGCATGCCTCTAAGTCCTGGACCAAAGCTTGGTGGTCAATCTGCCCCAGGAGAAGGCAGGCTCTTAGAAGCCACCTGCAGTCCTATGCGATGATCTGAGTTTCCTTAGAAACTTGCCAGTATCAGACAAAGAAATGCTATAGAGGAGAAAAATGAGGTCTGGTTCTAAAGTCCTGAGCCAGATTCAAATTCTGCCATGTACTAAATCTGTGATCTTGTGCAATTTACTCTAAACTCTCTCTACCTTATTTTCATCGCTTGTAAAGTAGAATCATTCTAATTCAATGCTTCTCACTGGGGGCGATATTTCCCCCCAAGGGACACTTTACAATATTTGGAGATATTTTTGGTGAGTACAAGTGTGGGGAGGTACAAATATGTGCTTCTGGCCTCTGTTTGGTAGAGACCAGGGATGCTGTCAAACAACCTCCAATGCACAGGACAGCCCTCACAACAAAGAACACTCTGGCCAAGATGACAATAGCTCCAAGGTGGAGGAATCCTGCCTAGCTCATAGAGCTGTCATGAAAAAGTAAGGTAATACATGTGCCATTCTTAGTATGGTACCTGACATACAGTAGGTTTTCAATAATCTTCAGTTGAAAAAAAGAAAACCAAGCATGTTCAACGATTCCATTTGCAGCTTAATTATGATAAGTACAGTGCATCTTTACATCAGCAAGAATAAGTTCAGATCCCATGTCTGCCATAAATAGTTTGGCCTTTCTGGGTTTTAGTTTTATGTGAAAAATGGAAATAATAACAACCAGCTCCCAGTGATGTTATGCAGATAAATGAGATACCTAAAGCCCTAAAGTATAGCACTTGACTCATTTAGAACAGTTTCATCGAATGTTATGTTGTGTTGTAAGTGGTAGTTGTAATAGTAATGAGAGTAGCATTTAGCATTTCTATGTCCATAATTGCTTCAGATACTCACAGGCCTGTCTCAGTATGCCACAGGGCACCTGCTAAGGCTTTATTGTTTCTCTTTTAAAGACGAAGAAACTGAGACTCAGAGAGAAGATACGTATAATTTGCCCAATAGGGACAGCAATCTAACTTGGAAGGGAGGCCGCATCCTTCAGCAGGCACTGTGTCTTATTGAGATTATACTAGGCATGGAAATGAGGGAGGAGGCTAGAGCCTGCCCCAAACTTGCCATTGGTAAAGCTCCTGCTGGGGTTACACAACCTCTTTGAAGAGGGTCCAGGATGAAACCCTGAGACTTACTACTCCAAACTTTATATTACTTACATCATCCCACAATTAAGTGTGATACCAATTTGTAGGCTTTTAAAATATATACCTGGCCATATTTAGGATAGGTAACCAGGATTAAGTTGCATCCTTTGAGAATGGTGGAACTATTCTCATGAATTATCATGTCCATTTCAGATATGGGAAAACCAAAGCTATTTCCATTCAGACATCCATCCCTGACATTGACTGACAGTATACAAATCCAACAAAATCAACAAAAATAAAATGTGACCTAGAATTTGATCATTCTTATCTCTTAGGCCTTGCAAAGATTATTTTCAGAATAATTCAAGGTTATGTAGTGTTATCATTTATTTTGCTGCAAATGGTGGTTGGTTATATAACTCGAAACCCTACAGATACCTCAAGGTATTTTCAAACAGTATTTTACATTCACAAGCAGATGGTATTCAAGGTAACTTTGGGGTTGACATGCAGTGTGGTTAAGGTACAGGAAGTAGAGAGGAGTTAGGAAAACGAACAACAAAAGATGGTTCTGGATGAATTTAAGAAGCTTTAAGTTTTGGTGACAGCCATGTTTCTTTTGTGCCCAGGTTGGTGTGCTCCATTAGGCTTGATAGGGCACCATTGGCATAGCCCTCAGGGATGCCTGTCTTCCAGAGTTTCTTGTCCCCGTGAGTCAGTAAGGAACTGCCTGACCAAGTGTTTTTGTTCCATTTAGTCATGCTATTGATACAGACACGTCCTGAATCAGACTGCATTCTCTTCTCCCTCAGCACATGACTTTCTCTACTAAATCAAACCTTCATACAGTAGTCAAAGTATTTGATCTAATACAACAGGCAACAGCTTTTCATTCTATTGTTCCTTATTAGCAGATTTTTGGCACTGGCACATGTGAAGAAAGCCACGTTAATAGGGTGAAAATAACTTCAAAGTCATACACATAGAAGTAAGAGTCATTCCACCAACTATTTTTAAGATGTCATTTCTGTTGTGACAAGGAGGACAGGAAAATATAGTAAAGGGGAAAAAGCAGGCAGACAAAAACTATTTTAAATATTAATGCCAAGCCTCATGAAAGCAGACACTCAAAAATATATTCATTACAAAATCATTTTAATCAAGAAGAAATGTATTATTAATCAAGAGTTTCACTATGGTAAAAAGACATTTGAATGTATATTTTAACAACCACATTTTAACATTTTTCTGATTATTTTCATCTGTTTCATTACATGATTTACCAACCTACACAATAAAATTAATTATGTAGTTATACATCTATGAGTTTTAGCACAAACTTCTCACAGCTTGTTGAATTAGTTATGTTTCTTAATTAGGTATCAGGGAGAATCACTAGGAGAATTAAATCTGGGTTAACTGGTTCTCCTTCCAAAAGTTCGTACATACAAACTGTAGCTTGCTTTGTGAACAATCCTGTGACAGACTCCAGATGTGTTAAGACTCTAGAGTCATGTATCTCGAGTCCCCAAACACTGAAGTTAGATGCAGCTCTGCCTTGAATTTGATTTTTGAATGCTGCAGAGTGCATTTGCATCTCTTAGTTCACTGAATTCTCCAATTCTGTAAATCTGGAATGGCAATTTTAATTAGCCTTGCATTGTGAAGGAGAAAGCATGTAGAATAGCCAGGTTCCATTGCTCAGAGAAGAATTAGAGAGCTAAATGTGGGAATGGTCGATGGTCAAGTTCTTGAGATCCCTTTGCTAGAATGCTGTTGTACCTGTCCATGAGTTTGTAGTTGTATCTCCCAAGTAAGCATATGATGCCAAGTGGATATGCTAAGCTGGGCACATACCCTTGAGGGCAGGGACCATGACTTCATCTTTCTCAGACTAGTGCCACTCACACAATAGATGTTCAAATGTGAATTGCATTAATAAATGATTCCAAGGTTCGTGATGATACTGGCACAGAATAGTCATTAAACTGCAGCTCTCTGCCTTCAGGTGAGCAAGAGTATATAAGTGTGTGAAATACTTGTTTGATAACTGCTGTTAGGTAGGTGTCATTCTAGGCACGGCCACAGATATTTCTTTTTAATTCTTACAACAGCTTAACAGAAGGGTTGTTTGTCACCATGTCTGCTTATCCAACAATGGAATACAATTTGGCTGTTAAACCAAAGTTGTAGATGAAGACTGATTACCATAGGATATGGCTAAATGAACAAAGCTGGTTACAAAAAAAGAGTTCATAATATTCTTGTGAAAAAACTATCTGTGTACATAGGCATTAAAAAAATTAGTGGGCAACTTGGCTAGACTTCATCTCTATAGTAAATCTAAAAATTAGCCGGGCATGATAGCGCACACCTGTAGTTCTGGCTACTTAGAAGACTGAGGCAGAAGGATCGCCTGAGAGTGGCTGTGAGCATGACACTGCACCCCAACCTCGGTGACGGAGTGAGACTCTAACTCAAAAAAAAAAAATCTGGGGCTCACACCTATAATCCTAGCATTTTGGGATGCAGAGGCAGGAGGATCACTTGAACCCAGGCGTTTGAGACCAGTCTGGGCAACAGAGTGAGACTCCCATCTCTATTATAAAACAAATACATAAAATAAAAACATCTGGAAGAATGGATCCACAGTGGCTATCTCTGGGTTGTGAGATTGAGGTGATCTTTTTATTATTTTATTTTGTGTATTTTTATTTCCTATAATAAATATGTATTATTTCTATCGTTAAAATTTTACTTCAGACCAGTCATAGTGGCTCCTGCATGTAATCCCAGCACTTTGAGACACCAAGGTGGGAGGATTGCTTGAACCTAGGAGTTTGAGATTAGCATGGGCAACATAGCGAGACCTTGTCTCTACAAAAATACATAAAAGTTGGCCCAGCATGGTGGTGTGTGTCTGTAGAGCCAGCTATTTGGGAGGCTGATAAGGATCACTTGAGTCCAAGGGGTCGAGGCTGTGATGAGCCAGAATGGTGCCTTTGCACTCTAGCTTGCATGACAGAGTGAGACTCTGTCTCAAAAAACAATTATTTTAAACACGAGAAACTGAAAAAGGGATATGGTTCCATGCGGATTTTTGGTGTAATCACTGGAGAAAATGTAGAGAGGAATTATTACAAGTTTGAAAACATGCAGTGCTGGTGCTGCTGTAGGGAAACACACATTTTTATTTTTATTTTTATTTTTTTGAGTTGGAGTCTCACTCTGTCGCCCAGACTGGAGTGCAGTGGCCGCTCCCGGCCACCGCAGCCTCGACCTGCTGGGCACCGGTGATCCTTCCGCCTCAGGCTTCCGAGTAGCTGGAACTACAGACGCGCGCTACCACACCCGGCTGATTTTTTGATTTATTGTAGAGATGAGGTCTCGCCAAGTTGCCCAGGTGGGTCTCGAACCCGCGGGCTCAGGCAATCCACTCACCTCAGCCTCCCAAAGGCGTGGGATTACAGGCTGAGCCACCAAGCCCTGCTGAAACACACATTTTTATATATTGCTTGGAGTGTATTTTAACAATCTCTGATGGAAGGCAACTTAGCTGTCTCTCTCCAAACTGCAAATGAGCACACACTTTGATAAAGTGTCCATCAGTAAGGGATAGATTAAATAAAATATAATACAATCATACAAAGGAATACGATATAGCTAAAAAAAACCCCAAGAGTTAGGAAATACTTCATATACTGATTTGAGAAGACTTTGAGGATACAGTAAATTTTTTAAAAAGGACAAGATACAGAAAAATGCCCAGCCTGCTACTAATTTGCATAAAAGCAAGGTAATAATAAAACAGAAAAAAGGCCAAATAATGGAGTCTAGATTCAGATGAGCTGCTGTGAACACTGGCCCCCACCTTTTAGGATTCGTGTGAATTTGAGCCATTCTTATCCTCACCAAAGCATCAGTTTTCTTTTCTGTAAAATAGGGCTAATACTAACCACCTAGTTGGATTGTTATAAGGACTACATCCAGTAGGTGGTCAAACGCTGCTATCATTATACTTGTGCACATTCATTAGTGCACATAACAAATATTGACTGAGTGCCTAGTTTGTGCCACATGCTACTCTAGATGCTTGGAGTCAGTTCACAAAATAGACAAAGAAAACCAGAACTATTGACCCAGAAAATAAACACCAACGATCATCTCATCCAGACTTTTTTCTCTAGCCTGCCATCTATAATGATTTGACTGTATCCTCCAAAGTTCATGTGTTAGAAACTTGATTCCCAATTCAGTGATATTGGGAGGTGGGACTTTTAAGAGGTGTTAAAGTCATGTAGTCTCCACCCTCATGAATGGATTTGTTATAAAAGGGTTTGGCCTCTTTTTCTCTCTGGCACCCATGTGATGTCTTCCTCCATGCTATATAAAGCAAGAAGTCCCTTACCAGATGCAGCTCCTCAATCTTGAACTTCCCAGCCTTCAGAACTGTGAGAATAATATTTGCAAGATTCTGTGGTCAGTCCTGAGTATCAAATAGAAACCCTATATTATCTATTTCCTCCACTGTGGGCTATAATGTAGTCTGAAATCTCTTTTATTCTCTTCCAGGTACCTAGTGCCTTCATGACACCACATTCATTCATTCAATCATTCAAAACATTTTATTGAGGACCTTTGCGTTGGTTATTGTGCAGGATGAGAGTTGTAATAAGCAGATAGGTGCTTGCCCTCATGGAACTTAAAGCCAGTAGTAAGGAAGAAAAGCATTATGGCTCACCTAAATGGTATGCTGTCCTGGCTCTGGGTTGTTTCCTGAGACCTGAGCTTTAATTGAAACTTCTCAGTTGAAAGTTTCACACTGGGAAATTTAAGCATCAGGAGACAGGGATATCTTCCTTACACTTCTCAAATTATGGAACACAGACAACTATTTAACCCATACCAACATTAAATGCCTTTTCCTGCTTCATTTAGAGTCTAGTCTTTTGCCTTTAGCTGTATATGCTCTCAGGACCTACCAAATGCATCATGTCCTAGAACTTGACAGTGATTACAGGATTATTGAAACACAGCATTGGTTAAATATGCCAAATGGCCTAATCTAATTTTCAAATGTGTTGTTAAAACACTTTTGCAAACACTCATCATTTTGAGAAATGGCATTCATCTTCACATTTTACTTATTTATAGATGACTCATAACCTAATATTGCTACTCACCAAGCTTAGCCAAATCCAATTGGCTTCCCATTGAACATGTATATAAAAAATTCAAACATTTCCTGATTTAGCTATCCATTGTAAAAATCATATTTTCACTGTTTGTTGGGGACATGCACATATATTTTGATCATTTTTGAATTTTTATGGATTAATATATAAACTATTTGGCTGTCTGTCTTATAGTTTGCCTAATCTTCTTAGCCTTGCTTTGTAACTTAGAATCCTAAGATAAAAGTATATTTATTTAATATTTATCTTCCGTTTCATTATGTTCAAAAATTTCTAAGAGAATAAAAATATTACGTAAAAATTATCCTCAGTTGGGTAAAAACAGGAATAAAAGGGGAAGGATTATTAAAAAGATGAAACTAGAAGACAGAGGAAGGAAGTGATACAACTATGTATATTCCTTCTGTGAACTAAAAGTAAAAAAAGAATATAGTTGGAAAAACAGTGACCTGGAAGGCAGGAGACTAAGTTCCGAGTCTACCACTGGCAGCAGGGATCAGCAAACTTTCTTTGTAAAGAGAAAGACAGTAAATATTTTCAGACTCACGAGACGTAGGGTCACTGTTGCAACTACCCAATTATCATTGTGTAAAAAGTAGCCACAGACGAAACGGAAACTAATGGAACGCGGCTGTATTCCAATAAAACTTCATTTACAAAAACAAATTCGTTTTTGCCCTTTGAGCCATAGTTTGCTGACCCTTGATTTACAGTGTCACCTTGGGAAAGTCATTTATATTTCTACCCCTCTATTTTCTTATTCATCGGGGCTAGAGTACAGATTTCTGAAGTCCCTTTAACCTCCAAAATGTTCACCTTCATTGACTAAACATGTTTCTTTCTCAAAGGCCATAATCTTTAACAGGATTGGAAGAGACCCAGGTACACAAATTCTGCAAAACTGTTTTTCCACTGAGGTAACAATTCACCACTCAGAGAAAATGAACAAAATTCCTATTTTTCCATGGCATTTGATCCAAAGATAGAACATTATAGCTTAACCCATCACATGCCTGAATATTTATAGGGGGTTTTAAATCTCTGAACCATTGATTTTGTCTTCTAAATAGGGCCACTATTTGGATGAATGGTATTTCAAATATCTGGTATGTAGGCAGTCCAAAACCTAATGCAAAAACTCGCTCTAGTGGCTGCTTTCCAAAATTCAAATCGAGAGTCTTTGGGGCTTATAGAAACAGTATCACAAGCATATATTTAAAGGTATTCAAATACGATGTTAATATGATATTAAAAGATGGCTTTACTATCAAGAGAGATGATGCTTAATCATATCCACCATTGTTCTAGCCTTATTCACATTGTTTAAACTACCCAAAGCTGGCAATTGTCTAAGCCAAAATGTGTCTATCTTCTATCAAAATCATGTTTCAGTTTGGCTTGCTATCTCAGTGTCTGCTGGAGACACCTCTTTACTGCTGAATTATAATCCCTAAAGAACAGGTGTTCATAGTAAACCCGGATATCATTAACAAGGTAAGATAGAGTTACAGCCCACTTAGGTACACCTTAGCGCACTGGTGCTAAAATTTGCTGTCTGACTTCCTTTCCCAGAGTTAGAGTGCATTTGCAATATTTGTAATGGGTTATTTAGACTATAAACAAAACACATAAACCTAGTATACTTTATTTTTATCTAATTCTAGGAAGATTTTTGGTGGCTTTTCACTGAGTTAATACAGAGATTCACAGTTTTGTTCCTGCATTTATTTACATGACTGTTGCCTCTTCCCATCAGAACCTGGAATTCATCATGAAGTTCCTCAGCATCCCCAAATTTTCTGAAACTATTAGTACAGAAGGAGCAAATGTGTACTTGATACTAAGTGTAGAAATTAAAGTGATTTTTAAAATACTCCCTGACTAGATATCAAAGGGAACTACATTATTTCACTAGACTTCTCAATATCTGCACATCTCCAAGGTCATCAAAAATGTATAAGAATAGAGCGTACATGAAGCCTCATAGGGCATACAAACATATACACTTGAAAATAGCTATCTATCACTTGGGGCCGCCTTTTTTTCCTTTCATCTTTAAACAACTGCAGAAATTGTAGTGAGAAAAGATATTCCAAGGATAATGTGGGACTTTACCAGTAATGATAAAAGCCATTTTGCAGATAGTTCCCACCCAATATCACTCTACACTTATTTTGCTTTGTTCATTCAAAAACTCTTTTGTCAAAAAAATACCCCTCTTTTATCAAGCACAATTTTATGAGTGGAACTGTGAGAGATAAACAATGATGCAAGCCCCTGCCCTCAAAGAGGTGATGCTATGGTCTGAAACTATGAGTATCGCACCTTCTTGCTCCATATTGGAAAACAGAATTATGGTTTATGTCTTTAGACAGTCTCTAAGAGCTGGAATCCACCTCAAACTCTGGAGATGAAAGAGACAGCCCACATCCTTTTGTAATTTTCATAGTTTCCTATTCTGGTCTGATATTTTCATAATAATTATTGATAATTATTATCACAACATTTACAATAAAAACTACAGCCAGATACACGGTGCTGTTAGTGACAATATTAGAGTTCTTTAGTTTTCATCCACTTTTCTCAGCTTCCATTAGGAGTTCCCTGGTATTTTTTATTCTATCTGTTTCAAAGATTGGTATGCTTTTCACTGAACACAGAGAAAAATCCAGAAAGTCCTTGACTTAGCTCAAGTAATAGCCTCAAGTATGCGTTGCTACTTTTTTATGTCCAAACATAATCATTTTATGAATCAGAACAAAAACCATCATATATTTTTCTAAGATGTGTCATAGAGAGGAAATGAACTGAAGACACTGGTAAGACAATAAGCTCTCAATATGTCTACATCTTAGAGTGATTATTTCCACAGCAAGGAAGACATTTATTTACAAAGCATGCAGACTCACAAATTGCAGGAAAGAGCTATATTGTGACCATGTATGACATGCTAAGTTTTTAATAGACAAGTTCTAAAAATCTCCTCCTCCAACTGACAATGATTATGTATCTGTGACTGTGACTGTTTCCAGGAAAGAGATTTTAGCAACTAGCTGATATATTTATTAGAAAAGTGCTGAAAAGCCTTTCATAATGGAAAAGTGCCCCTTAGAGCCAGACCTCTTCAACTTTAGCATGCATAGAAATCATCTGAGCATGTTGTTAAAATGCAGGTTCTGATTCAGCTGGCCTAAGGTGGGGCTCAAGATTCTGCATCACTAATGGACTCCCGGGTAGTGTTGATTTTCCTGATCCAAGAAGCACACTGCATAGCAGGCCTTAACATTTTCTGAAACAGGGTGTAAACCATCTCTGCTGGCGATTTCAAGTTGGGGCTCCTGGCCTGGTAGGCATTTGCCAGGATAAAAGGCAACGCTCTTTACCTGACACCAATTTTGGGAGACGCAGGTCAAGGCAAAATAGTCCATGAGAAATGGTTTGACTAGGGAAAACAAAACAATACAAATTATGTCTCCTGAACAATGCTGGCACTTCACGTTCATGGTCATCTTAGATTTCGAATACAGGAACATATAATTAATGAAGCTCTGATTCATTAAATGAAGCTCTAATTCATTTCCTTCAAACATTAACAGAGACCTTCCCTTATGGCCTAGAACCAAAGGGTTCCCTTCTCTGGACAGGATCCTGGGCTAAGCATCTATTTTAGAAGTTCTATCAGCATCTGCAATTACAGTCAGTGCAAAAGACATGGCTTGTTTTTAACATTTGACTGCGGCTTTGGTTTTTTAGCAAAGCTCTGGGAAACTTCCTTTGATGTCCCTACCTTACTCTTCTTGAGCCTAATATCATATCTTGAAACTCATCTAAAATCCGCAGGAATGCAAAATCATCATTAGGCCCCCGTATTCAAAGAACATGTACCAAAGGTGATGACAAAAAAACTGTTAAACACAAAATAATTTGAGAACAACCAAGAGTAAACTACATTGAAAATAGGTATCTAACAGGATGTTAGAGCCATTTCCTGTGCCACCTCCCTCACAAAGGCTTGACTTTCACATCCAATAATGGCATCTACTCTCTCCACTCTCCACATCAGTACTCAGCAAACTACGCCCTATGGCCTTGGCCCTCTGCTCATTTATTTAAGTATTGTCTATGGCTGTTTTCACACAAAAATGGCAGAGTTGAGTAGGGTGACAGAGACTGTATGGCTCACAAAGCCTAATATATTAACCATCTGGATCTTTGCGGAAAACGTTTGCTATCCTTGCTGTAGAGTAATAAGTACCTTCCTTACAGCACTTCTATTGTATCTTACATTACAGTCAACTACAGATAAACAGGTAGGTAGGAAGGCAAGCAGATAGATAAATCAATCAATAGATCTCTCCAGGGCCACCATTTGCACAACTCCAGTTGGTGTCATTTACTTTGTGTTGTAAGTGACCCTAGTTCTCTCACAAGGTTCTGAGCCACCTTACTCATCCGAGTTAAGTCGTGTGCCACCAGTATAAGGATTTGCCTAAACCTGGAGCTCAATGAACAGAGTTGAATCAAACTGAACTCTGGAGGTTTTTCTAGGGCACAACTGAAGCCATGGTATTTAGGATGGTGAAATTACCGAGAGCAATAAGCAAACATCTGATTATACCTGTAACTAAATTAGTAGAAACCAAATGGTCCTTTTGGCAGCAAAATGAAAGTAACTTTGACAGTCATTTTGTTTGACAGGGATTTTTACAAGAGGCCCCATAATGAATTGCAGCCATAAAATACTTGATATTAGCACTACCAATCCTTGGTGAATCTTCACTTCCAAGCCGTAGCAAAGATAAAGAGCACACTCCCTGCCCTTTCCAATGCATACAACCCAAAGGCACAGCCACTGGCATGCTGGTTTATGGGCTGTGTATTTCTCCTTCTGCTCCTGCAACCCCATTCATCTGGTATTTTACAGTCTTAGCTGGGCTCCAAAGACCCAGCAGGAAAAAGAGGTAGTGATTGCATTTTGTAAACAATTAACTTTTTTCTTCCCTTTAAAATTTCCTCCTTTATACTCATTAGTTTTAAAGAATAGAATAAAAATATACACCCTCTGTCTTTGCCTCTAGAAAGGAGACTAAGTCGAATTCTTTTCTAATTATTGTCTTCATCCATTGTGTATTCTAGTGCTCAGCATTTCATTAATTTACTCTCTCATTCTACCGGTCTCACAGATTCCAGTGTTTTATAATTGTGAGTCCTACTTGTGCTACAAGTCCTACTAGTTGCTAAGATCACAGAAGAAATGTTAAATTTATTTAAAGTTAATTCTTATGAATATAGCATTTTCTTTTTTAGATTGAAAAATATAGTTTATTTAGAATTTGAGAAAGAGAGAGAGAGAAAGTGTGTGAGTGAGAGAGAAAGATTCACCTCCCCAAGGTAGGGGAGGGAGCCAAAGTTAGGAAACATGGTGGCCGTAGCGCAAAGAGCCACGTGGACACACCAGAGTTTAGCAAAGCAATGACTTGCGTTTTCTTTCATATATCTTCTTCCACTAAAAAAATCTAAAATTTTAAATTTTGCCCATACCTCAATTTTATATCAGAAGTCTGTATATAAATTTAGAGGGTGTTTCAGAAACTTGGAAACAATTTGGACTACAAAAAAACTTAAAAGTATGATGCTTAAATTTAATTTACTTGACTTAGGCATGGGTCACAAAAGTATACAGTAAAAATTTTGCATTTTGTGAATGATCTTTCCTATAGCCTACAATTCATAAAATTCCCCTAAAGCACACAAAATGAACTCTGGTTTCATAAAGGATTAGACTATATGCCAATAAAAGATCTGCATCTGACTCCCAAATGCAGTTCTAGCACAACAAGAAACCAAAACAAGAAATCCTACTTTGTTTACAGAAGACAATGAGGTATGAATGATGCATACAGACTAAATTGATGCCCATAAACTTTTGATGATTTTAATAATGAACTTTATTACGTGTATTCCTCCGTGTTGAATGGCAAAAACTGAGAACTCGAACCCAATATAACAGACATTTGTGATTGGAAAATAACATTGGCTACCCATTAAAATGCTGTTTAAACCCACTTCCCTTCTGAGGCTTCTGTGCTCTTGTCTGAACCACACTGGGGCCTCAGAATTCCTGTAGTTTTAACCATTTCATGCCTCCACTCGATTGTCCACAGGCATCTTAAATATAACACATCCAAAACTGAGTTCATATTCATTCCCCCAAACCTACTTAAACTTTTCTGTCTCTGTAAATGGCCACTCTATACTCCAAGAGAGGCTACAGTGAATTCCATGAGTTTCCTGGAAGGTACTATCTTCTCTGGTCTTTGAGTGTTTGAGCTTGATGACCCCTCCAGCCTAGAAGGTTTTTCCAACTCTCCCATTTCCATTCATTCTCCTGACTAACAACTTATTCTTCTGGCTTAATTGTTCATCAACTTGCTATCAACTTGCTCTGCCCAATATGGTAGGCACTCATCACAGGTAGTTACTGAACACTGGAAATGTGATGTACTATGAGTCTGAATTGCGATGTGCTATTAGTGTGAACACAGTAGGTGTCCAAGACTTAGTAGAAAAAAGGAATACAGAATGTCTCAGTAATGTTTTATAATTTGATTACATGTTGAAATGATAATATTTTAGATATATTGGCTTAAGCAGAATATGCTAAAAGTAATTTTTAGCAGCTTATTTTTATTTGTGAAATATGGCTACCAGAAAATGTAAAATAACATATGTGGTTTATATTATAATTTTATTTGACTGTGCTGCTGTATACCTTTGGACCACAATTAGGTGCTTCTTCCGCAGATTTTTTTAACAGTCCCTATTCTTTTTGCTAACTTGCCTGGTGACTTATTTATCTGTTCTGGATTCTGCTAGCTGACTGGAGCAGGGTCAGACTCATATCTGATGCATATAGGCAAGAGCTACGTTAAGAAACAGGAAGTCACTTCATCTCTTTAAACCACAGCTAATTGGGGGATTAAACCAGGTTGTCTCTACCACCTCTTCTAGTTGCGCCAACCACAATTATCTAAAGTGGATGTTTAAGTGAGTTTCTTCCTCCTCACCTGGTTTTCAATTCTTTCAAGGTGAAACATTTTCCTTGTTAGCTTTCTCAGGGCTCTGTACATACAGTTGGCTCTTGAACAACATGGGTTTCAACTGCACAAGTTCACTTACACCTGGAATTTTTCCTAACTCTGCCACCCTAGAGACAGTGAGACTAACACTTTCTCTTCCTCCTCTCAGCCTAGTTAGTGTGAAGATGAGGATGAAGAATTTTATGATGATCCACTTCCACTTAATGAATACTAAATATATTTTTTATGATTTTCCAATCCTTTCTCTAGCTTACTTTATTATAAGAATACAGTATATAATATGTATAACTTACAAAATATGTATTAATCAACTGATTATGGTATGGGTAAGTCTTTCAGTCAAGAGTAGGCTAATCACAGCTGAGTTCTGGGGGAGGTAAAAGTTTTTGTGGCCAGGTTCGGTGGCTCAGTCTACAATCCCAGCACTATGGGAGACTGAGGCAAGTGGATTACCTGAGCCCACGGGTTCGAGACCAGCTTGGGCAACTTGGCGAGACCTCATCTCTACAATAAAATTTTAAAAAACCGCCAGGCGTGGTAGCTGTGCCTGTAGTTCTGGCTACTTGGAAGACTGAGGTGGAAGGATGGCCGGAGCCCAGAAGATCGATGCTGGGGTGGCCGCGAGCATGCGTGCCACTGACCTCCAGCCTGGGCAAAGGAGTGAGACTCCAACTAAAAAAAAAAAAGTTTTGGAATTTTGACTGCATGAGAGGGGGCGTCTGTGTCCCTAACCCACCCCCCTCTGCATTATTCAAGGGTCAACTGTACTTGAAAAGTCATTATCAATTCAACAAGTAGCAAGCTAAAAATACTTGCTTATAGGTTTTACAGGGTGGGCCTGATATGGAAGCATAAGTATTTGACTGAATCAGACTCTTCTCAAAATAGGTACAAATGTGAAAACTCTTTCCTAAAAGGGGTGAGACTAAGGGTGGGAGCAAGGGCCTAGGTGGGAGGCTGGGGAAGTAGAAGAAAGGGTACCTGGGAATCCTGACAGTAGAAGAGCTGGCTACAGCAGGGCTGGCAAGCTCCTTAGAGCCGTTGGGTGAACTCCTTTCATGCCACATCACTGGGAAACGTCCAGGGAAGTCAGTATCTAGGAATGGCTGTCCCAGAGACAATTCCTTCTTTCTTCTTTCAAGCAATTAGAAGAAAACAAAAAGGACTGACCCAAAGGTACTAGGTATTACTATCTGAGTTGACTATTTACCTTTTTAACAGTGTCTCAAGATCCCAAGTCACTTGTTTTGTGGATCTCAAGATGCTTCTGGTAGAAAAACATAACCTTAGTTTATATCTATGACCAGCAAGTGTACAACTGATCAACTGCTAAGTTTATTTAGTGAAAACATCCACACTAGAGTTCATGTTTGCTCTTAGACTTTTGTTTTAACTCAAAAATAATCTTAAACAGCATGAAATCATTTCCATCTCCAAGCAACTGGAAACGTGGTTGTCCAATCTGTCAACGTTTGCAGGCTGACAGTCTATGTTAGCTCTACTGCTGTGATAAACATTTCCAGTGTGGACTCCTGAAGTCATTAAGACCGTTTGCCTTTTTCACAGAAAGCATGCCATTTATCAGCTATGACACACAAGACAACTTGGTCCGCGCCAATCTGATTTTAGTGAAAAAAAGGAGTGCATTGAAAGTAACTTTGCCTAGAGCACAGGTGAATGAGTTGAAAAGAGAGGATACTGCATACAAGAAGCACAACAAACTTCTTTAGTAGACTACAAAATGTATAATTACTATTTATCTTTCATGTATGTTTCTTCCAGTGATATCTTATAATTTATGCCTGAAAAATCTCTTTTAGTAGTTAGAAGAGTCAAAAATGCAAAGGCCTATTTGAAACTCTGCTTTTCCTTTTTCATTTCTTTTTCTTTTTTAATGCAGTGCTGGCCTGAAGCTTCTATTCTAGAACTTCTCTGATCACCCCTGGAGAATTCAACATTTTAACTCTAAAAGCTTTTTATTGTGTTTTTCGTCCCACCCATTGCCAGTCTGCCTCTGGTTCTGGGATTTTGGCCATGTGTCCTTGAAGCCAATCTCTGTTTATATAATTGTTCTAATTTTTTTCTTGAAATTACTTTTCTTTTCCAATTAAAAAAAAATCTCAACCTTCATTTCATTTCTTTTTCATCTCTCACCCTAGGAAGATTTCTTCTTCTGGCAGCTTCCTCTTATTCTCTTTGGCAGTATTTCACAGAGGCACAAATAGTCATAATGATCAAAATGTGCACTTGCAGAGGGAGCCTTAATCTCTCAAGGAGATTAAGCTACTCTGCAGACATTATCTCATCAATCTCCCCTAACCTCTGCAAAGGAGGAACCCATTTCCTAGTTGAGATACCATAGAGTTAATATACCTGCAATCTGAGCCTTAAAAGAACAAGGAACAGACAGTCGTTCATTTACATCACATTTCTATTTTCCTTCTCCTGTTTCTTCCTTCCGCATCTCATCCTTAATTTCTACCAAACACAAAAAGATGACTTATCTCTTGAGATTATTTCTTTCCTATAAACATAGTTTTAAATCTGCTGCTGTCCCATGTTGAAGAGGCATGAAAGGGAAGAAACATATATTTGGTTTATATTTTATTTTCAGGTTAAATGTGTTTCATATGCTTTCTTGGGTTCATTGGAGAACTGTGCAACTGTTTCACTTTTTCTACTCCTATGTTATTAGCAATCTTACTTAATTTCCTTAATGCCTGAAAATTTTCTTTGATGGCATTTCCTTGATGGCATTTGATAACTTTATAACTGAAAGAGATCTAGCCACACCTCTCTCTTCTCCCACCCCATTATAATAGATGAGGCAACTGATTCTCAAAAATTTCAATATGTGACCATGCTAACTGAGTATCCAAATTAGCAACATAAGCTAGGTCTTCTGACTTCTCAGTCTACACTTTTTTGTAGAGAAACATTTATAACAATGATCACATTCAATGATCTAAACAACAAATAAGGTCATTATTCCTATACCCACACCACAGATAAGGAAACTTCTAGACCACTTGCCCAAAGTCATCTAGTTAGTAAGTGGATGGAGGCATCATTTCAACCTACATTTCTCTAATTCACATCCTGTTTCTGCACTTAAAAAAACCAAAAACTGCTTCTCTCTTAACACATAAAACACACAAAGGATTCTTTCCTTTTTCCCCACTATACAAACTTCACTCGGGTTTCTTAGGGCCTGTCCTCCTCTGTGAGCACTTGACCTGAGAATGCTCCCTCCATGGGAACCAACATCGTGACCTACTCCAGGGATCTCATTCTTCTTGGAAGCAGGAAGTGCCTGTTGAGGGATACACCGTGCACATCACTTGTTTTCAACTTAAAAAACTTGTCCCCAAGAGAGGACAAGTGATGGTGTTGCCAGCACATTTCCTCTGGGCTAGGTGTTGCCAAGGGCACGGTGGAAGCTGAGAGCCTGGGGACACGTTCCCATGCCACCTGTCCCTACACTGCCACAGGTTGTTGAGAGCTTCACTTTCTCAGGGCTTCCCCAGAGCAGGAACTCTCAAACTATTTTTAGGATTCTACTGGGGATGCAAATGTGTAGTTCTTTACATTTCTGCTTGGAGACAGAAAAAACTAACAAAACATTGTAAGTGCCTCAAGATCACTTTTGGTCCTTTTAATCTATAACTAAATGCAGTACCCAAAACTTTTTGTAGCCAGTTCATCAAAACAGTCATAACATTGAATAGGTATTTACGTAGGTTGTAAAATTATACTTCTATTAACGAGCATGTCACAGATATTTGTTAACAAATGATTGTAATACTAACTCATTTGTTGCTAATTATGTGTTATTTTAAATAATCCCACTGTTTAACACATGGCCCTATCTCAAGGAGCTTTCAATATTCATAATTTGCATTTGTATTCAATAAGGCAGGTGGAAACAACTCAGCTGAAAAGACTAATGTCTGCCCAGCAGTTCTCACACTCCCGGCATGGAGAGGCCTTCAAATAATTGATGACTAAAGCTACAGTTTCTAAAATCCTATGACAGAAAACCCCAGGATAAGCCCATGAATAACTCTCCTCCACGACCAGAGTCCTCAGGCTCCATGCTGACCCCACAAGATATTTTATGTGCGTGAGTTTTCTTTCTTTCTTAATTTTATTTTAAAGATGTAGAGTACAATTCAGGATTAGGTATACAAGTACAAATTTTCTTGCAAGAGTACTTCCAAGTTGTAATCATTAGGTATGTGGAAATGTCTTACGAATTTCAAATTGTACAAACATAGCTTTCACACTGGGTTAATTCTCTTGTGTAGTTTTGAGTGTGGCTAAAACTTGACTTGTTACAAACCTAGCTTCTCATCATAAGTGATGACAAATTGATTTAACCAGTAATCACTTGACTCTCAGAATTCATCATGGCAAACACAGGGTTTGTGGGCAACTTATCTTGGTAGCTTAGCAGTGGCCAGTAGCATATATATTTTTTAATATTGAATAATACAATATAGGAGTCTTGATTCTTTATTGTATAATTTCTTGTCATTGTTTTGAAGCTCAAGTTGTTCCCAGTATAACTTTAAGTGACAGTGCAATTCTGTGGCTAATTTGTGTGCTAGGGACCTATAATACACTGAATTATTGTTCCTGTTTTTTAATTACCCAGTAGGTGCATTACATATCCATCATTTTGTCATTGCCTCATGGTGGACAGAGTGAAATTTCCCACCCCTTCATTTGGTCATGTGACTTGCTTGGCCAGTGAGGTACAGGCAGACATGATGTGAGACACTTGAAATGCACTTGGTTAGTTGAACTTCCTGCTTGTGTTCTTGCCTTCACTATGTAAGACTGTGCCTTGGATAGCTGCTGTATCAAAGACAAGGAGAGAAATGTAGAGCAGACCTGGACCTAATCCACAGCTTGAAGCCAAGTTTAGCTGAGTCCAGCCTAGATAAGTTAACTGCAGTTGCATGGTCAGCTACAATGCAGCTATGTCAATGAGAAAAAAAATATGCTTATTATTGTTGTAAAACATTGAGATTTCAAGGTTCATTGTTAGTAAAATTATTGCAGCCATAGCTGGCTAATACAGAGTTTAGCAAAACTCTCCATATTATCAACAACTTCAGGTTACCAATGTGCTACCCTAGTAGTGGAAATTAGCTTTCTCATTTTTGTCTAGGATATGTCTTCATCTTTTTTTTTTTTTTTGAGTTAGAGTCTCACTCTGTCACCCAGACTGGAGTGTAGTGGCCGCTCCCGGCCACCACAGCCTCGACCTGCTGGGCTCGGGCGATCTTTCCGCTCAGCCTTCCAAATAGCTGGAACTACAGGTGCATGCTACCACGCCCGGCTAATTTTTTGATTTATTGTAGAGATGAGGTCTCACCAAGTTGCCCGGGCAGGTCTCGAACTCCAGGGCTGAGGCAATTCACTCACCTCAGCCTCCCAAAGCGCTGGGATTACAGGCTGAGCCACCGAACCCGGTTTGTCTTCATCTTATAAGATGCCAGACAGTACAGTTTTGTAAAAGGCCTGACTTGGTTTTCCTCTTGCTGTCTTTGTTTTCCAGGAGTCTTGCCTTTGGGGCAACTACATTTTCAGCATGGGGTATGGAAAGAGCTCTTTGCAGGAAGTTAAAAGCCCTGAGTAAAGGCGAGTATGTGTCTCTAGGGGGACTTGGATGTTAACCTTGCAAATTCAGGTATAAAGACAAATGGAGCCTCATTCACAACTACATGCTGGTAAGATGAGGCTATGAACTGCCTGGGTTTTAATCTTGCCTCTAACACTTATGAACAAACTCACTGTGTGCTTCGAGTAAGCTATCTCAACTCTCTGTGCCTCAGTTTCCTTATGTATAAAAATGGGGATAATATAGGATAATAATAATCCCCTACCTCATTGGGCTGTTAGGATCATGCAATGAATAAACATATAAAGAGGGTAGAGAATAGAGCCTGAAAGAACAGAAAACACAATGTTAGTGCTAATTATTTACATTGAAGAGGGCAACTTATCCAAGGAGTATCCCTGATAATTGTCTGTATACTAAAGGCAGCCAAATGTCCTGCTGGCAGTATTAAATTTACAATCCTGAGTTTCTGAAAATGGTCCTGATTTTAATACGCAAACCAGGTATGGCACTTCTTAGTGATGCTATTTTCCCATTCCAGACTGGGACAGTAATCACTCCTCCTGAAGTCACAGTGATGTTATCCGTGAGGATTGGGTTACCAGGGTTTAGGAAATAAATACATTCCAGAAAGAGATCACAAGAGGATAAAAGGGCAGAGAAACATGGGCCTCCAAGGATGATTAATACCCAATAAAGAAGAAGACATATTTCTTATTTTTTTTTGAGTTTGGTTTCGCTCAGTCATTCAGGCTGGAATGCAGTGGCACAATCACAGCCCATCACAGCCTCAACCTCCTGGACTCAGGTAATCCTTCTACCTCAGCCTCCCAAGTAGCTGGGACTACAGGCACACCACCACATTCGGCTGATTCTTTTTTATATTTTATAGAGATGAGGTCTGGCTATGCTGACAGGCTGGTCTCGGAATTCTGGGCTCAAGCAATCCTCCTGCCTCTGCCTCCCAAAGTGCTGGGATTACAGGCATGAGCCACCATACCCAGCCAAGAAGAAGGCATATTTCTAAATCAAGTTTTATCAAAACTTCTTACTAGTAAAGAACCTTATTCAACTTAGTCTCAAAGAAAGAACTCAAAGATAAGGAGCTTTCCTTTGAAAGGAAGAGAATAAAAGTTTATATTTAAAAATTAAACTTCTTATAATACTTTATAGTAGTAGTTTTCACCTAGGGATGATTTTTCTCATCTCCCCCTCCACACCCACACTCTTTGACCCAACTCGAGGGACAATTGACAATTTTCAGAGATATTTTCTTGGTTGTTACAGATAAGGGGTGGGATTGCTACTGGCATCTAGTATTATGGGTAGAGGCCAGGAATGCTGCTAAACATCTTACAGCACACAAGACAGTCCCCTACAACAATGAACGATCCAGCCTTAAATGTTGAGAGGGCCAAGGTTGAGAAACACTGCTCTAAAGAGAGAATGAAGAGCTGGGAATCAGAAAGACCTGGGGTTGAGTCTGAGCTGTTCCTTTGGCATGTAATTAAGCTTTAGTTTCCTGCTGCAAAATGAAAAATACCTTCACCTTCAGTTGCGGTTGAATTAAGTGAGATAATGAATGCCAAGTACAGACAGCAATGGCCTTCCACTCACCTAACGATCCCAGTTCAATAAGCCAGTCAGTGAAATCAGATCAGTGAGTCCTCAGCTACACTCTCTGCCTGCTACCTCCCAAAGTGCTGGTGACTACAAATAAGGGAGAAGCCGGGTGCGGAGTTCTCCTTCATGGAAGTATGACAGAGAACATCACAAACTCATCCTCAAGTATCCTTGCTCCCTGGCTGAAAGACCAGCAAGGCAAGTATGCTGGTCATGTGTGCTTCAGATCTCTAAAATTCCTCTCCCTGCTTGAGGAACTGCCAAATCAAATCGGCCTTTCCCCTACAGTTTCAAATCCTGCTTACATCACCCTGCCCGTGCTAAGTCTTTTTTGATTTATGCCAGGTATCCAGTTGCCCAACTTCATGATAGAATTCACCCTGCGTGCTCTACTGAAGTTCTTCAAAACTGTATTAGTTTCGCATCAGGTGTTTTCTGTGAGTGTATTTTTCATGCTTCTTATTGTATTTATCTTTGCTTCATTAGGTAAAAGCGCTTGAAAAACAGGCTTTGTATTTCTTAATTCTTGAGCCTTTTTCCTTAGGGTAGAACATGATTTGTTACAGAGAATAGCTACTGCTTAAGCATGACATTGCCATTTCTGTGAAGCATCTTTCCTCACAGTCTGGAATGGCACACTTGGCTTGGGTCCTGAAACACCCACAAAAACAGGTAAAGATAAGTTGAGTAGAATGTTGTAATGGTCCAGGTGCTGATTTGAGTGCTACAAATTGGAAGAACAGCAGCTTCTTTATTGGTAAGTGCAGGATAAAAGTTTCCATGAGCAAAATATTAACAGGAGAAGAAGACCTTGAATTAGTGTATTTTGGAAGACATTTGATACTCGATAAATAAATATTAGTTGCTTGATGGATGGATGGATGGACGGATGGATGGATGGATGAACACACATATGAGAAGGGTAACCAATGAAAGGCTTAGAAGCCTAAAGCTAGGTTTCTGAATTTGTTTTCAGTAGTTAGAGGGAGCTACAGAAAGATTTTGCTGAGGAAGAAGACCCTTCTAACATGGCAGGTGGAGAAGATACTTCTAACTAACATCTGTCTGAGTGGTAGGCCTGATTAACTCAGCTTGATCTTCTCATACTTGGTCTCAGAAAAATATAAATATATTTTCCCAAAGGAATGTTAAAGATAATTTTCTATCTTATTGGTTTTTACTACGTCTGAAATGAACACAAATGATTATAACAGTACTAGAACTAAAATAAAGCATGTTGCTATTTATTCACAAACATAACTAATTCATGCAAATATATGTGAGCCTCTCCACAAAGACTTCAGGTCATTTTATCCTTTTGACTGAAAGAAAAACATCATAGTTACTGCAGTCAATCAGCAATGTTAATGACTAATTCATTTTTTTCCCCTATGCAAGTGCAATTCAATGGTTGGGGTGACAGCAAGGTAAGAATTGGTCTTAAGTACTTCTGAACATGGGCCCATCAATGGCTATAACTGCATTCATTTATTATGAAAAAATTACATTTTCATCATTATGTAAATGGTCATTACATGGGGGAAAACAAATACAGAATATAGAGATGTTACCACAATTCCAAATCGTGTTTAAACAGAAAGACAAACTGAGAAGAATCCTAACTTCTCAGAGACAATGATTTTTGCTAGTCATTAAGAAACTCAGAAGACAGGACTTTATTCTTGTCCATACACTGATTTTAATTGTGTTTCCCTCTGATTGGTTCCTTATTGGATTTTATAAAAACCATGTTTTGTAATACTGGCATCTGGGATCACAGTTTTCCTTTACAAAGTGTTTTCTCATCTGTCATTTCATCTGATCCTAACCACTGGACTAAGGAAGGAAAATCAGTATTTATATTTCAGAGATGGTGAATTCATGGATCCCAGATGAAATGGCTGATCTATCTGAGAAAATAATCTCCTGGTAACAGGTGAGGCACCTTTGAATATTTTTACCTAATAGATGCCTTCATATTTCTCTACATAGGGTATCTAATTATAACCCAACTATGGATAATTCATTTGAAATAACTTCAAAGATTGTATTCTTCTCCTCATTAGCCTTACTTTAAGGTTGGCTTTGAAATACTCATCACCTTGCTTCATCTTGAGTATTTGCCAATGCTTAGCTTCAAGAAGGTAATTATAAAAGTCAGTCTACTGCAACCTGAAAAATCACAACCTTCAGGGAATAATATTTTTTCCTATAGAGATATAGTTTGCAAAGATAATTTAAAAATAAAAGAATGAAGGAAGGAAAGAGTGAGGGGGAGGGAAGGAAGGAAGGAAGGAAGGAAGGAAGGAAGGAAGGAAGGAAGGAAGGAAGGAAGGAGGGAAGGAAGGATGGAAGGGAGGGAGGGAGGGAGGGAAGGAAGGATGAAGAAAGGAAGGATAAACCTATGTTAGTCTCACATGTCTAAACTACCGGGCTCTACTTTCTGATTTCCGAGAGATGACCAAAAAAATTTAGCTCTGGAACACTGTACCCAACGTTCAGGACATTCTAAGCCAATGAAATGACTCAATTCCATTTTAAGGTGGAAAAGAACCACCATGTTTTAAAACAATCACTTCCAAAATTGACATTTTTAAAAGAATCATAGCACTCTAATTTTTTCCCAATTGGACTTGTAGTTTTTCATCAAGATGTAACAAATATTAAAGGACTTAGATTTGATCATGCTTGCCTCCAATGTGTACTGTACAAACAGTATGAAACTGGCACAATAAAACACTTTTTTTTTGACACAGGATGGAGGGCAGTGGCATGATCTTGGCTCACTGTAGCCTTGATATCCTGGGCTCAAGTGATTCTCCCATGTCAGCCTTCCGAGTAGCTGGGACTATAGGTACATACCACAATGCCCAGCTAATATTTTACTTATTTTTATTTTTATTTTTTGTAGAGATGAGGTCTCACTATGTTTCCCAGGCTTGTCTTGAACTTCTGGGCTCAAGCGATCCTCCTGCCTCGGCCTCCCAAAGTGCTGGGATTACAGGCATAAGCCACTGCGCCTAGCCCAAAACGTTTATAATGTTTCTTTCCTTGTAGAATCAACAAGTGTGTAGAACATTATGAACTTCATGGCAACTTGGATGAATTTAGAGTCTGTAATACTGAGTGATCTATCACAGAAACAAAGAACTGAGTACCACATATTCTTACTCATAAGCAGACCCTGAACAATTATCATACTACTATAAGAAAGGGATTGGCAGTACTACCAGGGGAGGCACACTTCATCAATAAGGATACCTGATCTCAAACCAGGCAAAGTGGGGACCAAAGTGAGGCCTAAACTACCTGTACAATGACCATTTGTATACCTAACCCTGAATTGTACCCTACATCTTTAAAATAAAAATTAAAAAAATTAAATTAAAAAAAAGAACATTTCACTCTCTGTGAATATCTTTCCAAAAATTTCTGTGTGTTGTCAAGGGTATAAAAGAGCCTGATACAGAGTATCATAGTGACTCATGCATGGGATCCCATAGTACATGGGTGATGATGTGGCTAGAATATTCCCTCCACTTGAGTCCCATTTAGGGTATGTCTGTCACTTGTAAATCTCATGTCATACATGCACCACAGCAGACAAGATGTTTCTGAAAACTAAATAACTTCACCCAAATGAAGTTTACTTTCTGCAAGAACTTCCATCACTCTGATCCTGCATAGGACCTGAATACAGACACACAATATGCTTGATGTGTCAAGTGCTTAATCCTCCCATCAGCATAGCCATAATGATGGTGACATCAATTTAGAATATCACACCTTCCTACATGTTCCTCTGTTAAATTTCCATTTTATGCAATCTTGTTGATAGTTTTTGCTGCCTTTGCATAATATCCATTTTGTGTTTTGTTAAAACATACTTCCCTTATAAAAGCATAATTTGTTCTTGCTCTTTGATACAATTGCAAGTAGATATATATAGCTGAATCCAAACCATTTATTTATTCCTGACAAAAGATTTACACGTTTGCTGAAAATAAAGCAAGGCAAATCCTTCTTCAATTCATTCAATATGCTGAGATGAAATTTATACACATCCCATGATGCATGGGGCCACTCGAGTAAATGAGATTTTGCGCTAATCCATAAAAATTTACTAATTCTTTCAAATTCACTGATTCACATTTCCACTTATTTTATTTTGGCCATTCAATTTTCATATTTGATTGTCATTTGTTATGCTATGCCTTAAACAAAATGGACCTTTTCATGAAGATATGAGCAAAGTATCCATAAATTAGAAATCAGTATCCTACTACCAGGATGAAAACCAGGGGCTCCTCTGTTCTACTTTTGATCTTGTTTCTTTGGGAAGCTCTGATTTAGTGTCAATTTAAACCCTTCATTCACTGTAAAATCAAATCCCTCCATGAGACATTACCCATAGAAAAGATCTTATGTAGAACAGCATGCATGTTTTTCTTCCTCCTTATTTGCATTAAATTGGAACAGATTAACTTAATGTTGCATGAAAATAAGTGAAGTGTCATCTTAATTAAAAGATAGTAGTGCTATATCCGTTGGCTAAGCTTCAAAAAGCACTTTCCATTTCTTAAAAGTAAAATGGATAAATTTTCCTGATGGTTCATAAGTTAGAATTCTATCTTAACCTATTTTGATACATAAGGCTGGGTGCATTTGTGCTGTGGACCATCCTGTTGAGAATAAACCTACAACATTTTGACAATTTCAAAGCACTGAGACTTCTCCAACAGAGATGGACAGTTAAAATGTCAATCAGAGTGGTCTTCTGCTACTAAAATGTAAAGAAACAATTGTCAAACAATGAAAATTTTCTTAGTAGACACCACCCAAAGCTGTACTTTGAGCCTCTCATCTTGAGGTGAAATGCAGTCTTCAGCTGTAAAGAGAAACCATGTTAGAAATGTGATTAACAAGCTCTATTGCACAGCACAAGTTGGCCTGGTATAATGGAGCATGTGTCAGGGGTAAAGCTGTCTTATAGCTGCTTGAAGCAGTCAGAGTCTGTGCTCACAAACTGCTTTTTTATTTAATTTTTTAAGAGACCATACCAATGGTAAGCTGAGGAATTCATGATGAAACACGACTGTCTATTCATTGATATTTCCAGCAACTGCCTTAGGGCTGCATAACTAGTATTTCTAAGCAAGCAAGTGCATGACAGTTTCTGTAGCCACACACACACACACACACACACACACACACACACACACACACACACACACACACTTCTTCTAATTGTTGAAGACTAATACAATTGTAAGTTCAGGAACAGAGAGAAGATGGAGCTAACTAGAACTCTCCAAAAAATGACCTGGCTCACACATATCAACACTGATTTCAAAAAACATTTCAGTGCTCCCGAAATTGATTCTGCCTTTCCCAATATATCATCTGAGTTCCTTATTGCTCAACTGTAGTCATTCTTTTCCTTGCTCTTCCTTGAGGAAGGAGGAACTAGCTTTGTACATTGGTTTAGCACTCATTGTGTATTCCATTAATCATGGTCTTCACGCAGTTGCAGAATACTGTATTTTCTGTGTTCCTCACTCACAGAGGTTCTTGCTCTCTTTTCGTTTTTCTTCCTCTGTGATTTGAGAACTGCAGGCATTCAAAAATGGATGTTCTTTTGACTCTTGTTAAGTTCTAAGGAAACCAATGTATTTTCAGAGATCACAGAAGTGAACAGCAAGAACAGATCATAGGAAAAAAAAAAAAACTTTGGGGAAAGATGGAAATCAAAAAGAAAACATAAGGAAAATCTGTTAGGCCTGCTGAGTGAAGACCACGGATGCATTCGGGGAGGCAAAAGAGTCTCTCGATCACATGATGTAAAAGTATGATCTTTATCATTTTTGTTTTTCATGGCAGGCATTTCGAAGGGGAACAAAAGCAACACTGGAAAATATATCAGCTCTGTTATTTCTTGACATAGCATTTTGTGTGCCTGTTCATTCTCACAGGCATTTATGAGAATATAAACCAAAAAGGCTTATTCTCAGAAAAAGGCTTATTCCCAGTTCTAATGCTCCATCTGCATTAATGAAATTTATATTGATAAATCCAAAATTACTCCAAGAATTCTCCAAAAATGACATGGTTCACATACACATCAACACTGATTTCAAAAAACATTTCTATATTCCCTAAATTGATTCTGCCTTTCCCAATATATCACCTGAGTTACTTCTTGCTCAGCTATAGCCATTCTTTTCCTTGCTCTTCCTTTAGGAAGGAGGAACTAGCTTTGCACATTGGTTTAGCACTCATTGTATATTCCAAATAAACTTTCACTGTATTTGCTTCTCTTCCTTCCTACCTCTTACAACTGGGGCCACTATCTCTTTTGGGAATAAAAAGTCAAAAAACCAGTCTCATGGAGAATCTAATCTTTTGGGAAGAAAATACAGCTATAAACAGGTATTTCTCCAGAGAAGAAATGAGAACACAGGGCAGGGAGGTTGATGGTGCTACACAGGCGTAGAATCTACGGTTCCAGTCTAAAAGCAAAAGTTTCCCACACTTTCTACCCTTTCTGTACCTCCAAATAGATGTGTCAGGTTACACTGAGAACAGTTTTGTTGCCAGAAGTTAATCTTTATGTTAATATGACTTTCCTTATTTTAGCAGATTCTCAATAATGACAATCTGCAGTAATGCACTGTAGGCACCGCACTTATTGTTCATTCTATCCCTTCATTTAATTTTAAAGCTTATAACTCTCCCAGGCAAATGTTTATCAAAATTTAGGTCTTCAAGTACTAAAAGTATAGCATAAAAGATAACTCAAGTGAATTTATTAAGCCTCATTTGAAATCCAACAAAGCATTTATGACGCACAGAAAGTGAAAGGCAGTGGAAGGCTGAGGGTTTTCTAAGCCATGGAACATTCATATTAGGGCTCGAGGAGACTTCTGTTCTAGACTTTTGTATAATAAAATCCAGCCTCATTCACATTGGGTCACCAAGACATTTGGCCCTAGTGCAGCTGAACTGGAAGTAAAATAGCCATCAGGACACTAACACATAAAGCAAAAGAAAATCAGAGCCATGTTACCAGATCTTTCCCTTCAATCAGCAGTTCTATGAGTGGAAACACTTTCTGGCCTAGGATTATGTAATTTTTCCAAACAAATGATATTTTGGTACTCCTATGCAGTAGTGCCATGGGGACTCTGACAAAGAAATAAGCACCTTAACTCTCCTGGGTCAGGTTTATCAACAAGAGGTAAGTGTAGGCAGGGTTTCTGCCTTAGAAGGAAAGTTCGAGTATGTGACAACATCTTTCTAACTCCAGATTCCTCAGGTTCTAACTTCTATTTTTCAGAGACAATCACTTGAAAGAAATGCTGCCCATATAGATTAAAATACTCTTTAACTACTGGGAATATAAGGTACATTTAATTAAATAAGTGGTTATTACCCACAATGGAAGATATGGTGAACAGATCATTGGCCTTAAACTCTCACTACGGGTAATTTTATTATTTTATTTTATTCATTTTAAAACTGTGGGGTACAATTGAGGGTTAGATACATACATGGCCATCATACAGGTAAAGTGTGGGTAACTTTACTGATGTACTGTGGGTAATTTTAAAGGAGGGTTTCCTGAATTCCATCTTCTCTTTCATGTTGGCTCCAATGCTTTGCCTACTCTAAGTGACCACCTCTATTTCTAGTCCCAGCACAGCACTGTAGCACTTAACCCACCTATCATTCTTATATAATCCAATTTCAAAGTATCTCTTAATTGGATTATAAAATCATTACAGTTGTACATATAATTACTGATGATGATAATTACTGAAGCAACATCAAATGGCAAATTGTTCTTCGAGGAAATATTAAGCTCCCTATAGCTTGCCCTTGCTGTCATGCATATAACATCATCTAGGAGACTTTGGTTAGAATGGGGCCCCTGTCAGTCCCATCTCTTATTCTGTGACTATGAATAGCTGTTCCTATTTTGGTAAATTTCAAGTTTATTTTGCAAAATTGACTTCACATGCAAAACTGCATGCACATATACAAATCAAACTTTCAAAATTCGTAATCACTGCTGTCTGGGATAAACAGAACTTTCTGGATAGTGATAAAGGGATAAAGCTTTCTTGTTGGTCATAGAAAACTATTGGTAGGTGAGAAGAAGCTAATTCTTGCAGGATAATAGTAGCTAACAGTGCTGTAGCAGCTGATTTAATGCCTCCTTGTCAGCCAACCTGTGTCAGTTGTGTAGTTATGGTAGACAGTTCTATGTCCACTGGCAGTCTCAGCTCAAGGGGCCTCGCTGACAGGTCTCCCTGCTTTTCTGTCTCAGAGCTCCCATTTAAGTTGTTTAGATCTGGTCCAGGTACTCCTGGGAAGACACTTGACCTATGGGAAGGGGTCAGTGAATAAATACTTTAGCTTTCATCCTTCAGAAGTCTGAGGCAAGTTCTACACTAGGGGTCAGCAAATTTTTGCGGTAAGAAGCCCAATATATATTTTTTCTTTTTAGATATTTTAGGCCATGTGATCTTTGTCACAACTACTCAACTCTGCTATTGTAGCTCAAAAGCAGCCATATACAACATGTAAACAAATGGGTGCAACCTTGTGAAAGTAAAACTTTATTAACAAAAAGTAAGCTAGGTCTGTCCTGGAGGATATAGTTTGGTGATCACTGTTCTTCATGATTATTTTTAAAGAGATTTTCCAGTGGATCTGAGACACCCATTGCTAACCCACACATTATTCTTTTTACTTTGCTTTTCTTCTTTCTCCCACTTTTCCCACTTCTTCACTGCTGCTTCCTGGAATCACCTCCTAAATAAACTATCTATCCTCATATCCTTATCGCATGCTGTATTAAAAAAAAAGACACATAGCAGGTAAAGGCACCCTCTCAATGTGTGTTGAAAGAAACAATGAAGGAAGCATGCATGATAAAATGTGATCTATTGTATATTGGCTTTGGTGCCCTGATAAAAATGGATGCATACTAGAAGATAACTAAGATAAAGCAGTAAATTTAAGGTGGGTTCATTCTAGTATTAGAATAAATTGCATAACCTTTATATTCTTATATTCTGCATTCAAAAACCATCACTTATTTAAGAAAAGAACTGCTATCATTCATTGTACCCCACATCTTTAAAATAAAATTTAATGGTTAAAAAAGAAAGAAAAGAAGTATTCCAAATAATATACCTGAGCATAAAGGGAATACAGACCTGGGAGAAGAGTGCTGACGAGTAAATCAGCGTTGGTGAAATAGTCCTAAGCTGACTCCAAGCCATGTGTTTTCAAGCAGTCCCTCTAGAAGATTCTGCTAAGAGCCAGTCTACACACACCTTCAGATTTAGTGAACAATGACAATGAGAGGAAAGCTCTGATCAAAACAAGGGAACCATGAGATGGCAGCTTCAGAGGAAGCCTCTTAATGACTTTTACAGTCTTTTTTCCTAAGTTCATCAAGTTATCAGAAAGAATTCTTTTTCTGTCTGTTCTTCATAAATGGAGGGTGTTTTGGGATTCGACCCTACCCAGCCTCTCTCAGCTTACAACAATAGCAACACAGTAGGAAACAATACACTGTTCTTTCTTTGATAATTGTTAAATATGACCTTAACAGCAATTAGATTTTCTAATAGATGCATAATTAAATAAAATGTCTCACTCATTGGAAACTAGATGTGACAGTGGACTGGGCAAACTCCATTTTAAAAGAGTGCTTTTGTCTATTTAGGTTTATTGAATGATGGGAATATGGAAAGTGGGCAAATATTTGACTATTTTCTCCAAGGGCATTAAAGGATCTGTAACTGTATAAAGTTGGTAATGATGAGTTACTAATCTTATGGTCAAATATAAGGATCTCAACCAGAGCAGAGTCCATAAATTTCCTAAAGGTTCAATATTTAAGTTTCCACATGAAAAATAAAAAAGTTGGGCCAGGTGCAGTGGCTCAAGCCTATAATTCCAGCGCTTTGGGAGGCTGAGGCGAGAGGATGGCCTAAGCCCAGGGGTGTGAGACCTGTCTGGGCAACTTGGTGAGACCTTACCCCTACAATAAATAAAAAAATAAGCTGGGCGTGGTGGCGCATGCCTGTAGTTCCAGCTATTTGGAAAGCTGAGGCGGAAGGATTACCTAAGCCCAGCAGGCCAAGGCCACGGTGGCCATGAGCGTGCCACTGCACTCCAGCCTGGGCAACAGAGTGAGAGTCCAACTCAAAAAAGAAAAAAGAAAAAAAAAGGAAAAAGAAAAAGTTATCCATTTTGTTTTTCTCTTCTCCATGAAAACAATGCCCTGGTTCAAATTTGATGGCCAGTGAGGTTATATTGTTTTGTATTTCCTTCTAATTCTCCACGTGTTTCTTCCTTGTATTCTATTTATTCATTCATTTATAAAATAAGCAGACTATCTTTTTTTAAGATTGGAAAATATAGTTTATTTAGAAAGTAAATTGGAGAGAGAGGAAATTCACCTCTCCAAGGTAGGGGAGGGGGCCAAAGCTTCTAAACAATACCGTTACAGTTGTTCAAAGATGAACCATACATGAATCTTGTACTCAGAAAAGTTTAGTAAAACTTGTACAATAAGAAGAGCTATTATATATGGTGTGGGTTGGTGGTATGAATAGTGGTTAAGAGCACAAGTTTTGGAGTCAGACAGTCTGTGTTTGAAACCCCCACTCCCATTTAAGTTTGGCTAACTTATACAGGTTATTTAACCTTTCTCAGCCTTACAAATACAGTTCTCAACTTGCTGGGTTAACGATAGGTATAGGTAAGATAATGTTATTATGTGCACAGCACAAGACAAAATAGTTGGCACATAGGAAGTGTTCCATCCAAATTATGAACAGTTCAAGGTCATTTAAGGGAATTCACCATGGCACTGATGGCCTAATATACTTTCATGAGAGAAGTTTTACCTTTTTTTCCTTAATCCTTGGAACAACTGATAGCAAAGACTGAGGAGGTTTTTTTGTTTGTTTGTTTGTTTTGAGTTGGAGTCCCACTCTGTCGCCCAGACTGGAGCACAGTGGCATGCTCACAGCCACCCCAGTGTCAACCTGCTGGGCTCCTGCAATTCTTCCACCTCAGCCTTCCAAGTAGCTGGAACTACAG